>NC_079555.1:8660657-8962500 GCF_015846415.1 Triplophysa dalaica
AGACATTTCTCAAAATAGCTCATGTTCCACAGAAAAGTCTCATATATTTTAAAGGACATGACAGTGCATACGTTATCTTAATCGTAGTACATTCATTTTATTAGTTTAACAATGAACTAACACTAACAATTGTCTTTGTATTAACTAGCATTATCAGACTAATAAATGTATAGAAATATGTCACTCATTGTTAGATACCAATGTAACTCATGTTATTTAACGAGAAGCTATTGTGTTACCTTTTTAATTTATATGAATGTGTATTATGAAACGATTATATAATATCTTCATTTGAACGGACGCACGCCTGTTGAAAACCAAAACACACAAAGTCTTAACTGAACATTAAACAATGTTTTCCTTTTTATTCCAAAACGTCTATGATGAAAGAAACATGTAAAATATACAACATATTTTGCCAGCATGAGGACCAAAAATTTAAACACAATGGGAAATGACAAACAATCTGAAATACAAACGCCTCGAAGGGAAAAAGGTTGCGTTGTATGTAAGCCTCAGACATTCAAGGCGAGTATTAGAACAGTAACCCTAAGAACTTCAGACGCGTCTAAAACAGCATCAATAACAATTTACCTTGCACTGCAATTAAATCCTTAAAACATTACCCATATTAGAGCTGTTCACATGTGCAAGAGGATGTTAACATTTCACCTGAAATAACATAAAACAACCTAATCAATCATGGGTCATCTTTGTGGGACACCATAGCATAAAAAAACTATAAAGCAGGTTTACAGAGCACTGAGGTCTGAATTTCAACAAACAGTGGGGTGTCGAGTTTGTAAAAAAAGTATTAACTAAGTTTGAATACATGGCTTTCACCAGTAGCATGCAAGCATGCTGAGTTTAATATATCCTTATTAGTGCCTTAGAATTACCATTAATTACACAGCAGGCTCATGTCTGTTACAAAGCATTTCTTACAATTGAGAATAAAGAAAGCTGACACCCTGTAAAAATGTCCTAATGCGCCTCCGAATGGCTATGGATATTTGTACAGAGCTCTAAATATAAAGACAAGAACTAATAATGTGTTCGCACAAACACAATCAACAGGGCCTACATATCGCCTTGAACCTTGAATAAAAGGCTGAAAAATAACACGGACCACTTTAGGTTCACAGCGCTTTTAGCAAATGATTATGTAACAGACATGTCCATTCCTAACTTTTTTACTTTGATTTTAGTGAAAGGAAATGTTAATTGAAAGATTTAGCACACACCAATGTGATTGCAGCCAATCTGGGACAGATTACCAATATCTGATACACAATAGTCTGATAAGGCACTTTTTTGTTCGTTTGCTATGTGAGGGCGTGATCAAATAATATCTCTCTGGGAAATACAGCTCTCTTCTAAACTCAAAAAGACCAGATCATATTTTGGGGGAACCGAGAAAGGAAAACATATTTCTTTATAAAAAGAAATCCGTGTTGCATTCGCCTTAGTGTAATTTCACAAACTGAACATCACAGCAGCAGCAGCATATAAAATTAGAAAGATACATAAATGCCTGCCCTCTGGAGACTTGTGGATGTACTGCAAGATGCAAACAGACAATCTGAAGCTTCTTTTAAAGAAATGCTAAATAATTACGTGAGCATTCCTCTCATTTCAAGTTCTTCAAAATATTTAACAGTTGACTGAAAAACAGTTTATTGAACAACAATCCAGAAGCTGAAATGAGAAGAACAAAAATCTGACTTTGAACTTGTGTATCATGTCCCAGCAGCATTACAATCTCAAACTATGAAAAAAAGAAAATCTCAACAAAAATGTAAGGAGCACTTCATATGCTCCAGTTTGCCAAACGATTACATTTCTTTGAGAAAATTGGCTGGGTGAATAGCCTATATATAACCTCAAGCCATAAAGAACAAGGGTTAATGCTCACAAGGTGATGATAATGTCTGTTTGAAGCATCCAATGGCAATTCAGCACAATAAACAGAAGGGCAGAAAAGACCAGACGATGAGATCATCTATATAACCAAACTTTGAGAATTCACATTCAGTTTTGTCATACTTGCTCCTGATGTTTTTAGGGATAAATGATGATTCATCTGTCAGAAAAAAAGTGGGCCGGGATGGGGAGATGTAGTCAAAACCAACATAAATATATATATATATCACATTTAAGTCCGAGTCTGGACTACAAGTCCCAACAGAGCTTCTGAGAGAGCCAATGAGCGGCAGAGCACAGAAAAGCAAGTGAACAGCTGTGTGGGGTGTGAGGTCATAATGAGAGTCAATGAGACTGCAGAACAGTGACTGAGGGGTTGTGGAGATTTCAGCTGCACCATCCGGAAAAAGTCGGTTCAGCACTGATCTCTATTGATTGACCAGACCCTGAAGCATCATCATGAGGCGACGAGCGCGCTTGCTCAGGGGACAGTTGGGGTCCTGCTGCAGGAACTGGAAGAGCTTCTGTCGTACCTGGGACAGCACTGCAGACATGTGGTCTCTAGTGACTGGATCCCCATGGTCCAGGTTCATCACGGCATCCTCCAGATAGCTACACATGAATGAGAAAGGAAAAAACATTTATGAAAGATTCATGCACCGATCTACGTCACTGTTAAATAACTGCTAACATCATCGCTGCCATCGTACAACCGTTTGCTTCATGATGCTGCATATATTTACATCTCGCATCTTATAGGCAGTTTTCAGATTTTATTAAACCTAAGGCAGAGTTTACATCATTTATGCTATCAAAGCGTTTTTTTAGGAAGACCGAGCATCTTTTAATCTCTCCGTTTTAGATCGGAAGTTTGCTTTGAAGCCAAATCTCATTACTATTGGAAGCACTTTGCGTTAAGGGTGAGAATCAGCAGGGACCAGACGATACGTTACTATATAGATATCTGGGTCATGATATGATGCAAGCACCTTCACACAGAATGATCCTCTCTGAATGATGGTCAATAATCATTTCCTCAAAAGTATTCATTTGAAAAACATGACTGCATCGATAGCAAGGATACTTTTTGTATTGTATTGTGAGGTAATACACTGCAATCCTTTGGAAAACGTATTTTTCGCCACCCCTACTGTGCGCAGAGCCTTATCTCTAACAATGTAATCATTTTAAAATTAAAACAGCATGAAACATGAGATCTTCCAGACATAAAAAGCACCCAATCCCATCTCTGGCCGGAAAACATTTGTTCCAGTCCCGTAACGCGGAGCTGATGTTTTTTGACAGCTGTACTAACAGAACGTGTTTGTTATTTCATTGAACTATTGCAGTGTAAAGCATTTCCATCTTCCCTCCAGGCTGCTTGGGCTTTATAGAGTCCAACGAGGATTAGTAAAACGCCACCTGTCTTGGAAAACTATCTGCGAAATCTCAAGTCTTTAAAACGAATAAGTACTGCGGTACGGTATGATATCACCGGAGACTAGAGCTACGTTCTGGAAAGAGGTCATCTTAATTACCTTACGAGCCATCATTAAATTTAAAGCTCTCGATTAAAATAGGAAGGAAATGTAATACAATGACCTTAATATCCCCAGGACTTTACGCCCTAGTCCTGTCCAGATGGCTAAGCTTTGATGCTTCATATCAGTTCGCTCTATTTCCACATGTGTAGGCCCTGTTCCAATTCACTTAATCCCATACTGCGGTTATCACGACTTTAATCTACCAGCCGTGAGAGACATTTGTTTCTCTTTGCGGGAAATCTTCTGCTCTTTCTTTCACAAATGAGTGAATTATTGAACTTATTCCCCTTAAAGGGACAGTTAAAGGGAATGTCTTTATTCTGATTAACGCAGAGAAAGATATTTGGAAAAATGCTTGTTACCAAACAGGTGTTGGCCACCGTTGACTAACATAGTAGGAAAAATGACAATGATTGTCAAAAGTGCTCCAGAACGGTTTGCTGTCCTACATTCTTCAAAATATCTTCTTTAGTGTTCAACAGAACAAAGAAATGTATAAAGCAATATTTATTCTATGGTTGTCAAGTACGGTTTGGTTACAAGCATTCTTCCAAATTTCTTTCTCTGTGTTCATCAGAAAAAAAAATTATACAGATTGAAACAACTTGAGGGTGAGAAAATAAGGACAGAATTTAAGCATGTGCCTTTCTCCCACCTGAACCCACAGAGGAGACAAAGACGCTTACAGATGGTAATGCATTTGCACATATGGGCAGTTTGAAACACTAGTACTTTAAAGTGTAATTCAGAGACAGGACTGGCAAATAGAGCAGTTTATAGCATTAAAGGGACTTGGCAGCACCCAAGCAGAGCATTCGTCTGTGATTCACGGGAGTTGGTCCCATTTCCCCAGTAGTGAAGTCTAATGCGACCCGCGCTGTAGAGGACTTTATTAACTGCAGCCCAATGCAGCACTGCCACAGAAGCAGGATGTCCCCTTCACACAAGGTCATCCACAGAGAAAGTAAAGACGCCGGCTTAAGTCCTTTGTTCTTTGATATTATACAGCTTTTTGCCCTTGATCAAGTTGTAATGCGGATTATAAATAAATACTTAAATGATCAATCATTTAAAGCGTAACGTGCGTGTGCATACTTATAAAAGCTCCTCGCACTGCGGGATGGGAGGTGGCTAAAGGAACAGCTTGTATGTAAAGGACATACAGATGAGATGATCACAATGAACTCACCTGATTTTAAGCTCCGTGCGCGTGCCCAGGTTAGTGGAGAGCTGCTGGATGAGGGACAGGAGGACAGCCTGATGGAGCGGACAGGGCTGCTGGCCGAACACCTGCTGAGAGTCGACGGTGTCGCACACATACAGCACCAGATTGAGGTCTGCTGCTGACAAAGCCTGTAGGAGAGATCAGAGAAGTGTTACGAGAAGACCTGGAGAGAACACTTCATGACGCAAGTTTCATGCAAGTTAGCGATCACCTGTTGGAAAGCTTCATTGAGTTGGCCCTGTTGCAATAACTGGAGAATGCTGGCCTGCTGGGCCTGGTAGTCCATGTGCGCAGTGGGTACGGGCGTTCCTGCAGCCGAGCGCATGGCCTGCATGATGCTGGAGGTGACTGCTGCCTGCTGTTCCTTCATGGCCTGGCTCACCTCACCTTTCACTATGCGCTGCACCTGAGTCAAGATGGAGTCCTGCAGACTGCAGAGAGGACATATTATTAGTACTCAAACTTGAACTCAAAACTGAATTCTACTTCCTGTGGGGTTGCAACATACGCCTGTTTGTGTATTTCTTAGCTCAAAACTGCTATGCATCAGCAAACACGACTGAATCAGGCTAACTGGGTAAATTAAAAGACAAACTTATTGCAAAATGAATCACCCTGCGGTTTAAACAAAGCAGTTTTGCCGCAGCAACTTTAATAAGTAGGTATAATATTGAATAGGGATGCAACAATACAGCTCACCCAAGGTTCAGTTCTGTTCTGATGGCTCGGCACATTAAACTGTATTTTCATTGTTCTTTGCTTATGTGACAGGAACAGTAAAACGTTGAGGATTGTTTTTCATTTTTTTCCTGCTATGGCGAGGGAAATGACATCGGACCGAATGGCGTCAGACCAGTTATATTAACTTACACTAATAACAGAAGCGTTAGATTTGCCTTGTTAAATTGGACACGAGTTGGATAATAAAACAAACAGATTCACCAGGAGTCATTTGCAAGCAGGACTTCAAAGGACAGTATATTCCACATACACACAATATCAATGTATTACACAGAACAGCTTTCAAAGTCGATGTTAAAGTTGTGGAAGCTGTAATTTGAACGTTGGTATTCTTAAAATGTGTGTAGCTGAAGTCTTAAGTCCAGCTGTAGGACTGTGATGAAAGTAGTTTGGCACGCAGATAACCAAAACACTACTTCAGCGGCTCTTCCTCTTCTCTAAGGAAGGCCTTGCCCCTTTTTTGGCGTATTCCTTTAGGTGGAGGTTATTAAAAGCACTCGGAATAGTGACATCATGTACCCGGGAAGTAGAGTGCTGTAGTCCGAGTCCAGCCCTTCCCTGTAGTCCTTGAAAAGCTAATTCTTTCAAAGACAATATCTCGATTGGCACTAAGCTTTGCGCTTTATTATTTTGCAGGTATTAATTATACTCTAACAGCAACATTACACACTTACTAAAGGATGAAAAATGGGATTGCAGGAAATGGGATCTTTAATACATTTAAAAATACATTTTGGGACTTTTGTGAATCCATTCAGAATGGTCCACATCTGCATCGCGATGCATCAAAGAATCAAAATTTTACCACACCCCTAGTAAAAATACATTCTTAACGTGTCAAATTCAGACTTTTATCTATCTCATCTCACAGACATACATGGCCAGTTCAGAGTGTAATTAATCGCAAAACCGCAATTCACTTACAAATATTGAACAATCGAGGTCGTACCAAACGGTTCAATATTATATTGAGAATTGTGGCATCCCTAATATTGAATTTACAGATTTGAGGGGAAGGGAAACAAAGAAGATTCATTGGCAGAAACTAAACCCAGGATTAAGCTGGGTACTGTGCATGCCGATCTATTTGTGAGGAAATTAATGCAAAGGCAAAATAAAAGCTTGCTCCGCATGAACTCATAGATCAATCGCACTCCATATGCCTGTAAGTTTTCTAAAAGTGAAAGAAAACGTTTGGAGCTTCCACTTTTATCGATTTACAGTAAATTTCAGATAAGCTTCGAGTCTTTTGAGTGGTGGCAAGACTTACTTTCCCACGGTCATGTGGAGCTGACGCTGAACGTCAGAGCACACGCTGGCCGTCACAGTGTTGGCCAGCTTGTCTTGGGAATTTTGGAGTGTGTCAATCATCTGCTGCAGCTGCCCAATCACAGGATCCCGTTGCTTCCTGTTTTTGATGTGGGTTTCCAGCTGCTGGATGTCTGTGGGGAATGCAGAGTAAATGAGATTTAGCCACAGCAACACATTGTAAAACACGGCAACAGAACGGCAGAACTCATTTGGCTTGTTGGACGTTATAAGACCCTTGTGTGCCGTTTGGCTCATCAACATTTGTTAGTTTATCGTGATGCTTCTTACAGTCATTGGTTCCCTGTTTGAAGCTGTCGTTAATTTGCTGAAACATGGACTGACAGCCTCTCTCAAACACAGGCAGGACGATGCTTAGGAAGGTCTCTTTGTAGGCTGCCTGGATAGGGCCCTGCATGGCCTCAGCGGCTGCACGGCCAAGAGCATCTGTAGTGTTCTGTGAACGGAATGACAGAACACAAAGAGTTACAGAAGTAGAGGAGGTGTAAGGAGGTTTTTACCTTTTCTGCGTTTCACAATGAAATATTAAGAAACTGGCACTGCTCTGTTTATATTATGTTTCTTCTAACAGTCTTTCTTTTAAACCTTAAGCCTTTTTGGGAAAACAATATTACATACTTCTGATAACGTTGTCAATAGTTTTAAGGCAAATTTGTTAAAAAATAGTTTATTCGAGCAGCTAGAAACATAAGGCACTGACCTTGGACTTGACAACTTTGGTGACATTTTCTTTCAATGCTCCTTCGACTGCAGTTAATTTGGCAGCAATGGTGCTGTTTAACTGACCAGTCACGGGTTCAAGAGTCTTCGATATGGCTGTATTAAAATGGCAAAATAAACTTGAAACTTAAATCAAGAACTGAAACTTTTTCATAGAAAACAGCAAAATCTTCCATGTTGTCTTTCATAGCTAAAAGAGTAACGTTTGCATGTGCGACACTCACTCAGTGGGATGGTCTTCTTCATTTCTTCCCGCACAACTTTGTCCAGCCGGTTGGTCAGACGTTCCATTCTTTTCTCTATTTCACCAGCTAGTTAAAGCCAACAACACACTGTTTGGGCTTGTTCATTACAATGTTTCATCATTGTTTACTGGTATTTTCAAAAAGATATGTTGCTATTATAAAACTAACAGTTCTGGCTGTTTGATGCTGATTGGTCAATAGATGTGTTTTATAAAAATAAGAATTATCTATAAAATATTACATAAAAATAAATTAGGTGTTATTGTTTTTTTTCATTATAAAACTTCATTGCTTCACTTCCTCATCATATTTAACCTGGCGGCGAGTTTTCCCCTAGTGTCAGGATACGTTCTTGGTCCTGTTGCGCCAGCATGGCATGCTCGATGTGAGCCATTATTGAGCTCTGTACAGCATCCATGTGACCGGTGACCCTCTGCAGCAGATCAAGCTGGTTCCGTCTGAGCTCCGCAATATCCCTCTGCTGGTTCCTCAGCATCTGCAATAGTTCGTCCTGCACCTCCACGCTCATCTGACGACACAACAGTCATCTCTTACTAAAGCTCAACAGGTCATGGGGGTGCTAGACCGACGTCAGCACAGTCTTAGTCAAAACACTGAACCACTGAGCTTGGCATGCTATTCATTGTTTAGATCTCCACCGACTTATGTTTAATACATGTGATGACTTAATATGCATTTGATACTCAGGCTCAGAGCTTTTTCTCCACAGAGGTTTTTATGCATTTTGATGGAGATAAGAAGCACATTCCGACTGTGATGCAAGAGATCAACAAGACTTACCTGGCTGTCAATCTGTCTCGACTGCGAGGATTCGCTGAATGTGGAAAGAACCAAACACGATTTAATCACATTTTGAGGATAAACAGCTTAGCGCACAATCCCACATCAAACATTTCACATATAAATACACATAATCCGAATATTTCTGAAGTTTCTGCATTGTGATCTCACCCCTCATCTTTCTTGCTCTTCCTCTTGAGTTTAGGCGAACTGCGAGGTGATGTCTTCCATTCCTTGACTGGAAGTCTGTGAGAGGCCCGGGTGCCACAGTTGCCAGAGGATGAGGCTAGACTGGCGACCTCATCATCGTGATCGCTGTCAATCAGAGCAGAAAGAGCATGTGTAATAATGGTAGAAAAAAGTGAGACTGTATGCAAAGTGTCTGGTGCAGCTATATGGTTTCAATTCAGTTCTAAAATTTGACAAAAATGTTGTTTCTTTAAGATCAAACCATCCTTTGAGGCTCATTGAAAACTTACTACTAAACCAAAACACATTGCTGAAAATTAAACATGACATAAAGGGGTTTAGAATACAGGTGATCCTTTACATTTTGTCACATACCTCTGTTCTGCACTTGCATCTTGACTGTCGTTCTGTGTCAGGTGATAAGTGTGTCTGTGATAGGGCGAAGAAATATGTCTGTCCTTTATCTCCTCCCTGGAGCTGAAATGAGACGGTCAAACACATAACTGTGACTACTTCTAGCTATAGTTTTAAGTCTAGACTTCTAAATCTGAAGTCATGAAAGGTTTAAAAAAAATCAAGTCGCTAATAAGTCACTGTGAGTCTCTAAATATAATGGTGCGGAATAAATGCCAATAATGTTCAAGATAACATGCTATCTCCTGTATTCTGTTACTCTGTTAAACACACTTAACATGGTCAACTTGTCAAAAAACGAGTTGAAGTATGACGTAGTATTTCTGTGCTCGAATCACTCCGCCATGGATTTCATAACATGGGTTCTTAGTCCCTTATTGGACAATTTTCCCTGAAAGAGCACGCCCGCTTTCGAGTGAAAGAGCATGCACACGCGTCAACAACCAAGTGTGAGAAAGAGCTTGTCAATCATCAATGACGCTTCACTCGGCTGACGGAAGTTTAGCCGTGTTTGTTTGCTCACAGCATTTGATTTATGAATGTTATATAAACTGTGGATATAACGCTGGATTTGGAGATCGTTTGAAACTGATAGATGGAACGGTCCCAGAGCTAAAAGATGCCGGACATGAACCGCACACAATAAGTCAAATTAAGTCATATGTCTGTGTTTTGTTGAAAATCGGCATGTATGTGCATTATGTAAACAACACAAACTTATAGTGAATTAATAAGATGATGTATTGTGTGCTCGTGCTGTAGTTCCACCCCCCTGCAAAGTAGCTCCTCACTGCAGAATGCGACATCCAGTGGGCAAGGTTGGATCGTGATCATAGACTGTATAAAATATTGAAGTAGTGTCAGTGACGTAACCCGTAGGTTTGTGAAGAGTAAAAATGAAGCCTTAAGTAGGCGGAGGCGCTCGTTGTTGCCATCTTGGCATCGTGTCATTGCGCATCACTCCCGGATAATCGAAAATGGGCAAAAAGGCGGGACGCGGTTAGAGCTGAGGCGCCTGGTTTGCTGAAACCACTTCTCACTCTAATTTGCAGAATTTTAAGGATTAATTTAATTAAACGGGTGAGTTATAAAAAAAGTTTTAGGCTGGTCTGGGTGAGCATTCGCTTTAAGATAGAATGCAGCTTTTTTTTCCGACACTTTAATATTTTATGTGTCTAATACATGCTTGGGTAACTTATAACACCCCAAAGACACAGAAAACGAAGTGTTCGTGCCTTATGACCCTTTAAAACGAGATTGGGAGAACCTATGTGTGTTACCTCATCTTTAAAAAGCATGTTTTTTCAAGTGACTCTTAGCTTTTTCAGAGCTTCACTATGAAATGTCATTATATAAGCTAAATGCTGTAAAATAATTTTAAGTTCCACATAAAATTGAACAGTATCAGTATCAGTAATAACAGAATTCTTCAATTTCTTGAACCATAAATGCTAGCTCAGAATACATAAAACCTCTCTACACAGTGCTGAAAGACAAGTAGACTCAAAACTTCCCAGAACAAAAATCAATTCAATCAAAGCTTTACATACATACGGGAACAGACTCTTACCAGTCTCCCAGCCCGTTGTCTCTCAGGCTGTTACGAGTCTCTCGTGTGATATCTGGTGCAGCAGGCCACGAGTGGTTCACAATGCTGTCCAAACAGGATCCTGCGACAGCAGCTGCCGCCGCTGCGTTCTCCTGCGACAGGGCGGTCTCCAACAGCGAAGGAGTGTTGTTGAGTCTTTGCTCTCCATCCATGGCAGCTGCACCCCGCTCTAGTGGACCATGGTCAGCGCCGCTACGGGCTCTCGGAGACAGCAAGTGGAGGACGGATGCAGCCGAGGCCATGCTGTCTGAATGCAGGGAGGGAATGGAGTCGAGCGGGTCAACGGAAGCCCCGGCCAGACCTCTCTGCAGGGTCTCGGAGGCAATCTCGGGGATGTCCTGGGACATGGCCGTAGAGGCCGAAGAGATGACGTCTGGAGACCGAGCTCTGGTCGGAGAGGCCTGGGGCACCACCATGGGATCTATACCCTGAAGGTCCAAGGAGGGGGGATTTGGATGAGAAACCTGTGGAGGGGAGGGGAAATAAGGGAGGGGAAGTATGTGAGAATAAGGAGCGGCTTCGCATAGAAGAGATGCCTCTCGAAGAAAGGATGGAGAGAGAACCAGTGGGGGAGAGATGCTCTAACAGGATTAAAATGGAGGGGTGGATAGAGGGTGCCAGATAAACAGGAATGGTTAAATTTCTTATAAGACTTTATTCACACTGCACTTCAGTTTGATTTGTTGTTTTCTACCAATATTTGGGATTCATTATAGAGACATTTCCCGTGGCATTCAAGGATCAGACACTACATGCAGTTTGCCACTGTATCAGTACCTGGATGTTGTCTGCGAGGCCTGAGATGAGGATGGAATTAGATCTTGGGCTACTTGCACTGGTGTTGAGAGTCAAGATGCTGCCACATTCCACAGACATTTTGGGACTCTGAGTCAGATCATCTCCACCCCTTCAAAAATAGAACAAAAGAGATGCATGAGTAGACACATTTTAAACCAGCACTCATTTCTAATTTCTATTTTACGCTAAACGCAAACTACATTTTTTGAATATTCAAGTCCTAGTCATGTAATAGCTTTTCCTAGCAGACTTCAACAGATGATGTGGTATCCCTCACCTTGGCCCGCTATCTGAACTGCTCATGGCTGAAACTATAGTTAGGCTGCTGGCGCTGCTACCAGGAGAGGTGGGCATCTGTCGTAAAAAAAGATCACGGATAAATTATTATAATTACTGGGAAGGGCAAGAGGCTAAAAGGAAATAGAGTGCAAAAAGCTTACTGAGGTGCTGGGGGTCATGAAGGCGTCCGGGGTCATGAGTTTGGGCATGGCTGATGGGGCCGGACTCATGAAGTCAGCTGGAGTTGGGAGAGGCAGAATCTTAGTCAAGTCATTCTGTGATCCACTATCACCAGACTCCTTATCAGAGCTCATGGCCTCCACATTCAGATCTGCCATGGGGTCGGAGAAACCTGGGACAAACATGGCAGAAATTTAAATATGGAAAAAGCATCATAGAGAAGTAGTAAATATATCATCTGTCTTCTCACCAAAGCCATCCTGAGGTTCAGGCATGTAGAGGGATGATGATGCTTCCTGGTTAGGCTGGAACCAGATCTGGACGTCCTGTAGTGATCTGCGGGCATAAGGGAGTGTTACAAGACACTATAGAATGAAGTGATTCTGAATGACAGTAAATCAAAACTGTGCTTAAAATCTAAATTACTTTGTGTGCACACAGTAGAGTTTAATCTGGATTCCAGATTTGGACTCTGAAGGTCCTTGGCTTCCTTCTGTTAACATAAACACAGTAGTTAAGAAAAAGATATAGAAGTAAACTGTATAACAAGACAACAAAAAAGGTGACGCTAGCATGAAATAAGTAAGGAATACTGACCTGTCGTCATGCTTTCACTTTCCTCATCCGGAGGAAGAACCTCAGTGTGGCGCAGTCGTGTGCGGGTGACATCCTGCACGCCAAAGCTAAGCACCGGGTGTGTAAGCAGAAACTCGGAAACCGCAGTGAAGCTTGCACGACCTTTTTCCTGATCCTGTAGCAGCTCCATTACGTACAACACCTAAATATTAAACACACAAAAGAACAACCAAACAAAAACTCTGTTACTAATACGGAGGTTCTCTAAAAAATAACACCAGCTACACACTGATAACACAGCTTCAACAAAAGCATTTAAAAAACAAAAAGCATGCTCTGCGTGGCATAGAGACTGTAAATTGAAGGATGTTTTGGAAAGACTATAAACCCAGTCTAGTAAATCGTAAATAATGATTCACTCTAGGCCGAACCCCCAACTGTTACTTAATTTGACTATTCTGAATCCATAGCTGTTGTTTCTTGTTATAATAGCACCACTGGCCCGACTTGAGAAAAACAATTTAGCAAAATGTCGGCAAGCCAACAGTGCATTTATTTTTCTGTCTCTTGCATCTTTTCCTGACGGTGGTGTAAAACTTTAGAAGTGAAGTATGAGATTTTGGAACCACACAGTGATTTTTGGAAAAATTTGCCACTGTTCCTGGTCACAAAAGCTCCAGATGAATTACTAAATGAATCTATTAAAGAAAAGGAAAGAAATAATTCTGACATGATTATATTGTAGTCAAGAGATATCAAGGTTGCTTCTCTAAAAGGATTGACAAGCCCTGGTAACTGTGTGTTTTTATTACATTCATTTTATTATTAAAAGGGCAGCAGTTAAAAAACATAAGTGACTGGGGGATCTGACCTTCCTCTGCACATCACTGAGAATGAGAAGCTCTGCAGACAGGTCCAAACTGGCCTTAAGGCTGGGTAGCACACCACTGTTGAATGGATCTGGAGAAAACCTGAAACAAACCAATTAAAAATGTCTATTATAGACACATAGCAACAGTGATAGTGTTATATTAACAATATAATAACAACAAATATGGCAAAAACAAAAACCTATTCCTGTTTTCTGTTTAAATGTACAGACCTGATGGTTTGCAAGCAGGTCCATGAAACTGTGCACCACATCTTCAGCTCCTGATTCTGATCAGCTCCAGTAATGAGGAAGCGCCAGAATGGAATGCTAAACACAACACAAATAAGTTCAAATACATGTCAAAATGGCACATTGACCAAGCTATGTAAATGCATTATAAAGCATTTTTTCACATATCCTATTGAATAAGAATTCTGACAAAAACTGAGCACTGGCTTTATGAAAAGAACCCAATACTCACTCTGGGTCTTGTTTCTTGTGGTTGTCACAAAATAGAAGGCAGGAAAGAGGCCGTCCATTATGTGGTTGCCATTCATGCAGGCATCTACAAGAAATGCAAGGCAAGCAAAAAATGGACTTGTAAGTAAAAATGAAGTAAAATTATTTGCAGAAAGGGAATCTGACTATACACCGTACACCTTAAAATATCTGTCTTCAACATATACCTGGGTTGGTTCTGTCCCTCAATGTAGATCTGCCAAAACTTTACATATCCATCATGACTCGCTGTGGCCAGGACGGTGCCGTCAGGGGACAACGCTCCCTCGCTAATGCGCTGTACAAGAACAACATTAAACATCATACTGCATAACTCAAGATGATTAGATTATAACATCAACTCTATTTCCCATTAAATTTACACAGAATTATGTACAGAAAGAGACTGGATAAAGTAAGGCTGGACTTACTGCTGCGTGTCCTCTGATGGTGATGAAACCCTCTTTCAGGTCTGTGGCATCCACAGGCCACGAGCTGTTATTGGATCTGAGGATTTCAAGATCCCAAACCTCTGCCTGCCGGTACGAAAAAAAATCGGGTTATCGGAATGAAAGGCATCTTATCAAGTAGCAATCTATGAACAATAGTGATAATAAAAATGTCACATTCTACAGAAAACATACTCTGTCTTCATGAAGCAGTGCTAGTGTCTGACACGTGTCCTCTGGGTTCTCATCGTTGTCCTCTGGGATGAAGGGACACCAGATCAGTCTGCGGTTGGAGTTCAGTGGAGTGTCCTCAGGCCTTCGGATGTGAACTATCACTTCATCTCTGAGAGACATCGACGTTAAGGAGAAACATCACAGTACACCTGCTCACTAGTGCATCACTCTACTATACTACACACTGAACCAGACGGAATAAAATATAGAGGGGTCAGACATAAGACCAACCTATAAGATTTTATCACCTAAAAAAGAATGGAATTCGGACAGCCCTTGCCAGTCAGTGTAATCTCAATGTTCTGGCACTGACTGAAACATGGATCTGTGAGTAAAAGCTACTCCATCGGCCCTCTTCACCAACTTCAACCACACTACTCATCCTTCTGAGCGTCAATCATCACTTATCCATCAAAGATACGTTGAGTTATCATCTATCGCCCACCAGGTCAAAAGGGAAACTTCTTAGAAGAGCTTGACACGCTGCTGCCCTCTATCCCTGAAGCCTGCACTCCACTAGCAGTGCTAGGCGACTTCAACAGCAACCTAGACAAACCACAAGCAGCCGACTTCTTAGCTCTCCTCGCCTCGTTTGACCTTCACAGGGCCAACACTCCTCCCACACATAGAGGAGGACAACAGCTAGTCTTGTTCTGAGTTGTTACTGCACTGTTAATACTATTCTAGTTACTACCCTGGATGTCTCTGACCATTTCTTTATGAAGTCCACTGATCTCACCAAGTATCAACATCTTAACTCCTTTGCTGCTGATATATCTGCACCCAAAACCAAGTACTTTCGAAAAAAATCCAAACTGCATCCAACACGTGTCAACTTTTCTCAAACTTCTCCTCTCTTCTCTGTCCCCTTCACATAGTGCAAATACCTTGCTGACTGATGATGACTTTTGCCAACTTCTTCACTAATAAAGTGGAGACCATCAGCAGGCAATTCTCTGCTCAACACATTCCTGATCTCTCCCTTACGTCTTGCTATCATCAACACCTTTCTTTCTCTCCCCTATCGGAGACTGACGTCTCTAATTCTCTATTCCACCCAGCCTACTACCTGTCCCCTCAACCCCAACCTTTCCCACCTCCTACACGCTCTCTCCATCTCTACTGCCTTAACTAGCACACATTAAAAACACCTCCATCACAACTGGTACTGTCCTCACCTCATGTAAACAAGCCCTAGTAACACCTTTACTCAAGAAACCAACACTCGACTCATCAGTGGTCAGAAACTACAGACCCACCTCACTCCGCCTTTCCTTTCCAAGGCCCTTGAATGGGTAGTTCTTAACAAAATTTCTGCCTATCTCTCATTGGACGACCTTCTGGACAGTCATTAATCCGGCTTCAAGAAAGGACATTCTACGGAGACTCCTCTCCTGTCTGTCGTCGAAAACCTAAGGCAGGCAAGGGCTAAATCCTTGTCATCTGTCCTTATTCTGCTTGATTTTAACGCTGCTTTTGACACTGTGAACCACTAGTTCCAGATCCTCCAAACTGGGCATTTCTGGAACTGCACTCAACTGGTTTGACTCTTATCTCACAGGCAGATCACTTAAGGTGTCCTGGAGAGGCGAGACATCCAGATCTCACCAGCTGACAACTGGAGTTCCTCAGGGATCAGTTCTTTCTCCTCTCCTCTTATCTAGATAAACCACCTCCCTGGGTCCAATTATTAAGGCAGATGGGTTCTCATACCATTTTTATGCAGATGATACACAATTTTATTTCTCTGCCAGCCTCCACCCGAACTGCAGCATCCTTCAGTTAAAAAAAACAGCTCAAAACATACCTGTTCCACATTTATTTGACTAACCAATAACTGTCTTTGTCTAGTGTATAAAAAATCTTATTGTTTAATCTCTTCCTTGCTTACTCCAGCTCTGATGAAAAAATAAGCTCTCCTACTTGTAAGTCGCTTTGGATAAAACGTCTTCCAAATGAATCAATGCATGTCAATGTAAGAAATTATAGAATTTTTTTCAAAAACTCATGTAAATTTAAGTTCACTGTTCATCACAATGCTTCAAATATTTTCTAATTTTGTACAAAACATGACAAATCATGCAAAGATTTTTTTTTTAAATTGCTGAAAAAAAGGATGCTCTATTTTGCTGTTGTGCATCGTGAGCTGCCAAATGAACATGTTTCCAGCCTCATCCACGCAGCCCAACAGGTTAGAATCCAGGTGGGCGAAGGCAAGGTCTGTGACTGCCCCAGTAAAGCCTTTGAGCAATAAGCGTTCAGTGGAACCCAGCCGCAGCACACGGATCATAGAATGGTTGTTGGCGCCTGGGATCAATCACAAAATATTTGAGAACACAATTCATTATGAAACTATTTAAATCTAGGGATGGGCATTATTCAATAATTACATATTTGAATATTTGACCTCATAAAAAACATTTGTTTATTTAAATAGTTTCACATCAAGCTTTTAATTATCTTTAAATATTCATAACGCATTAATATTCTATCCTGCATTTAGATTTTTTAATGTCGAAAAAAAATAGCAACGTTGGAAAAAAAGAAAAAATACATAAAAACTACATTTAAAACTATGTTTATTTTGTATTAATTGTTCTTTATTAGAAAGACAAGCATATATGTCTTAAGTTCCTCTGCCAGTTAACAAGCCGACAGCGGAGAAAACTCTCTGCTATTCTAACTCCCAGAAACAAAAGAAGAATATCTGACAAGAATATCTGGGTTTATTGTTAATAACGTTGCTAATAAAGTAAACAGGCTTGATACCTCCATGCCTGCCGTGAAGATCCTAAAAATTACCCTGCAATAAAGACAGTGCCATTGTAGTACTTGTTACCCTGTTTATTACGTGACCGTCATCTGAGGAAGATATTTACTACTCCTGCCAATCAGCACCGCATATAATATTGTTAATATAATATTCACGGTCAGTGTCTGTCTTGTTTAGCTTTGCATTGCACTTGCATCTAAAAATAAGGTATTTATTTCAGCTAAGGTAACTAAGGAATAGCTCGTTTTAAAACAAACCAAAAAAGGATCTGTGCAAATTTATTTACAGGCTGTAATTTGAAGGCAACAGCCCTTTTGAACTTCTTTGAAGGAAAATTCAGGCTTTTAGGTAATGAAAAATGTACCAGTCCTATACTGAGGCCAGATTCATTAGCATCAGTGGCAGTGAAATTTATTCAAGATATTGAAATTAGCATTACTTAATATATTTTTAACAAACAACCGCTTCGAACAAATTGTAGCAAAAACGAATTATTGTTAAACATTTAATACTACGTTGGTATTTTGTAAGTAATGTTAACAAATTCTGTGGCTCACCAGTTTGGAAACTTTTTAATATGGTGATGAGAGCCGAGCAAAACACGTGATCAGGGCATCCAGTGTGTAAACTTAAAATATTCAAACTAGCTTGGGATCTGAGTGTACAAAGATTTAGGAACACATACAAATTAGTTGCTATATATATTCTGTATATTATAAAATCATAACAGATAAATGCGAAGCAGTTTTAAATAAGACGTGACAACTCTAAGGTCTTCTGTAGTGGTACTTTAACCCTGTGGTGACACAGTTTTTATTCTTATAAAAAAATTGTATATTTGAATAGCAACTTTAATTTTCAAATAGTTATTGCGGATCGAATATTCAAACATTTGTGCACATCCCTATTTAAATCCTATCACTAAGTTATTCTACAAGTCAAAGAGAGACAAAAAGCAGATTATAACACATTTTTAACTCACCTCTGATGGCATAAGCCAAGTATGAATTGGACACAGCTATTAAATTGCCATAGTAGTACTTGTGCTCCCAGTCATATTTGGCCACTGGCTGAATTTTAACCTATAACAAACATACAGATAATAATCAGCATCAAAAACAGTTGGATTCCACTTCTTTCAAAATCTCTATTGCTATTCCTGTTTTCAATTACTGGATGAGGGAGCACAATATAATGAAAAATATGGTTTGAATGCATGAATGCATATCGCCATATGAAAAATACAAGATGACTTCTAAAATTCTACAATGTTTGGGGGTGATTTTGTCGGTAGGTGCATCTTCATGGAAAAAGTAATCCAGTGTTTCTTGTGGCTTATTGCTTTTCTACAATGTTTGGGGGTGATTTTGTAGGTAGGTGCATCTTCATGGAAAAGTAATCCATTGCTTCTTGGGGCATTTTGCATTTCTACAATGTTTGAGGGTGATTTTGTAGGTTGGTGCAACTTGATGGAAAAAGTAATCCAGTGCGTCTTGGGGCTTATTGCTTTATTACTTCCCAAAACAAAATTCTTTGATATTTCCAAAAACAATGGAATCCCTGAATCGCAAGAGAGAAAATGTTTTGCTCTTCACACACCTTGTTGCTACCACGTGCCTTACTGTCAATACTGGAATCATGACTGGACACAATTTCCACATTGTTTGCTCTGATGGAGACACAGGTGGACGCATCATCTCCGGAAAGGCAACTAGACAACAAAATAAGACTCAAAATAAGTATTTATTATTTCAAATAACTTATATCATATTTATGTTTAGACCACTTTAGATGTTTAATCATATCTTTTTGAAGACCATGTTCGAAAAATATCTACAACACATGAAATCACACTTTTGCATAACCACTGTCAGGATTGTTTAACTCTTTCTTTGCATAGTCTACAAAAGAATGTCAGTGTTTGGAAGCAGTACAAACATACATGGTCTGTGTGTCCTGTCCATTGAGCTTGTCTGAGTTGTGTGTCGGCTGCTCCCCCAGTGCTGTGTGTCCACTTGTTCCAATATGCTCAGTTCCAAAAACTCCATTCAACTCTCCATTGAAAGATGTTTTCCTCTGGCATATAACCAGAGAGGGCTCTGTAAAATCGTATGACCAATAAAATACAGGAAGCTAAAGCACAAAGAAGAAGTGTATTTGCGTTTGTGTGCTGCGATTTCATATCACACAACTATCTACAAAGCGTGAGACCTGTAAGAATGCTTTTAGAATAGATGTAACGTCATACTGTGTATAAAGAGATTTCTCTCTGTCATATTGACATATCAAATGGCTAAGCTTGTTACAACTTTGTTTTGAGTAAAAACACGCATCACGAACTCTCTCACCAAACCTCCTAAAAGATCACCGTTTGTTTTGTCGTTTTCGAGTCACTGTGACGGAATACATCATTTGGGACTTTTGAATAAGATATTTATTTATGTCGCAAAAATAACTTATACTTTCTATCTGTGCAGTGACATCACTGCTAACGCCAAAAAACGTTTAGCTCTAACATGCTAACGTTACTTTAACCATCAATTTTTCCCCTTTATATTTAACCACAACATTACATTACTACATGATGTATCTGACTAAGAAAATGTAATTTTTGAGCGAGTATGGTCAGGGGGAATTGCAAGTCCTGGCGCTGAAATCAGGCGCTGCGCAACATCATCGCGCCGCGGCCTAGCTGCTATCTTCCCCGGCAACTTACCGGCCGAATTAGCGGGAAGATCCAATTTTAAGATGTCCCTAAGGTGCTGGGTCGCTCCTTCTATGTCCATGTTAGAACTGGAAGCCATAACGTAGGGAAGGGGGATTGAACCTCTGGAAATAGCCTAAATCTCAATAGTTTATTTTATGTGTGAGCTTGCCCGTAAAGAAAAGCTTCCAATCTTCCCTCAACGTCCGTTGTGTTCCGCGCATTTCGTTCCGCCTCCTCCACTGGCAGGAATTCTAACGTTCCGGAACCAACGATTTGAGTTCAATGTTTATATCACAGGGTAACTCTATTGATATTAACTTTCTCTTTAGAGACATATAATACATCTAAAATAATTTTAATTATATTTTGTCTAGCATGTTTTGTCTCGTTCAGTTAGTTTATAAATCAGACAATTTGCCAGGTCATTGAACCAGATTTTGGTACCTTTGGCAGTGTGGGCAGGTGCCAAGTCCTGGTGGAAAAGGAAATCAGCATCTCCATAAAGCTTGAAAGCAGAAGGAAGCATGAAGTGCTCTTAAATGTCCTGGTAGATGGCCGCATTGACTGTGGACTTCAGAAAACACAGTGGACTAACACCAGCAGATGACATGGCAGCCCAAAGCATTACTGACTGTTTGTACACCTTACACCGGACTTCAAGCAACATGGATTCTGTGCCTCTCCACTATTACTCCAGACTCTGGGACCTTGATTTCCAAATGAAAAGTAAATTTCACTTTCATCTGAAAAGAGGACTTTAGTCCACTGTGCTTTCTGAAGGTTTTCATTATCTGTAAGCCATAATCATCAGAATTGTAAGAAATGAAGGCCTGAAATATTTCACTCTATGTGTAATGAATCTATATAATATATGGGTTTCATTTCCTGAAATGAGTGACAAAAATAATTAAACTTCTTCACAATATTTGTTTTTTTTTAGATGTACCAGTATTACCTGACGGCTTCAGCTGGATTCTTTCGGTCACTGCCAAGACGAACTCCATGCTGGCGGGTTGCAAACACTGAAGAAGATGCGCTTGACTTGTCGGAGGTGGGGCTGTGGAAATATTGTGTATTTCCTTCAGAAATGCACCAAATGTATGAATGAATTGTGAACGCGACACAGTTTAAGGGAAAGTAACCACAAAAGCAGCTTGGAGACGTTAAACAGGAGAAGAAGTGGATATACGGCCACTAATATAGATCTTATGAAGTGGGCGCATACCTTCACATTTAGTATTTTCTAGTCCTAAGCACGAAATATTTCTCCTTTAGTTTAAACATCTTGTGAAAACGAAGAGATCATCTCTCAAACTCAACTTTCTAATTTTACAAGCATCTTTGAAGTTACCACTTCTTATACTGATAATGCCAAGAGTTTCAATATATACCATACAGAAGGAAGACTTGTGCCACATTTACTTATAAGCTTCTACAGTTTCTCACATCCTATGAGGGAATTTTCAACGAAAAACATATACATTTTTGTCAATCTAAAACTCTTTTATCTTGTTGAAACTTGCTTTATTGATGTGGTGTCACCAGAGGAACTTTATGCACATATTCTTTTCAACAAGAGCATTAATCGAAAATTCTGCTCATTTTAAAGTTACACTAAACATGACAAGTCGAAAATAACCCTGCTTATTTATACTGCTACTCATAATGTTTGTCAAGCACCGCCCCACTTTTGCAGATGAGCAAACAGGTTTTAGTCAAATACAGCTGCTTTAAGACAAACTCGCTTCTTGCAAAAAGATGGGACTTATTTAGTAGAATCCAATATGAAGTGGTATCATGAACAGGCAAGCACAGAAAAGGCAGACGCACAACCAAACAGGGCGATGAACAAGATGATGACATGGTTAAGAAAATGTCAAAGGTTTTATTTTGTATCGTGGCTTTGAAATTATTGTCACAGATAGCAGTGAGCAGAAAGTGGGAAGCACACTGGTCTGAAGGGAGAAATTAGGGCGGTGTTCTTTGGATCACTAGAGCAACCTGACATCACATCGTATGGAGACTCCAATTTTAAGAGGGTCAAAAAAGACTTGAACTTCAATGAGCATATTCTAAAACCAAGCTGATAACACACTTTGTACTAAAGCAAAGACAGCAAGACGTCTGTTATCTCACAGTCAAAATGAGCAACTAAAATTGAAAATATCAAGGTTAGGCTAATATGTTTTTGTCCTGGTCAGGGCGTCCTCCGATATTCAAGATCCCCATCATCATGCAGGTTGGCGAAGGAAAAGGGTCAGTTTGATGGCCTCTTATCAAAGAAACGTCAGTTCTGTAGTGGAGGCAGTACTGCATATGCCTGTGATTGACTGCTGTAATCCGGTGCTGTTTGTCTTGAGGGCGATGAACGAAGGGCCGATTGGTAGGTTCAGGCATCAACAAGGCAGAACCCCATTCTTCCCCCACTTCCCTCCTGCCAGCCATGGGGTATTCAACTAAAATTGTGCAGCGCTAGACGGAACATGTCATTGGTGCAAACCCACGCATCATTAATGTTCTTCAGAATGAAGCTCTGATGGAATCCCATGATGGGGTCATCATCTGCCTACAAAAAAACACACACAAAGAACAGATTTAGACGAAGGTCCTAAAACCGGTGTGCAATAATCCTCTCATTTCATTACACACATGCCATTTACTGATGTGACTCTTGACTCTCAAAAAAGTACCACTTTATTCAACTTTTTTCTGTGGAGCATGATGCATGCAAGTTTGGGCTAAAGCTGGACACTTGTTATACCCAAGAAAGAGATCTAAGATGCCATTTGATTACTGTACCAGGGTTTCATGTGTTCTGCACAGTAGGATTGGTAAGCATTTTCCCTACTAGTGAACTTTTTCTTATTTTTAACAGCAACACTTTGATCAAAGTAGCTATGTCATGTACATTTACATACACGTACATTACAAGGTAATGGGATAACACTGAACTCAAAACAACAGTATAACATAACAGTTACTAAAGATGAGTCGTCCAAAACTTCAGAATTATACATTTGATAGTTTTAGTCTTTTGTTTATTACTAATATTGTCCCCACAAACAAAGATCCAGACGCCGTCACCCATCCATGCTTCATCGCATCTTCCATGTGCTACAGAAATTTCTAGTATTTTCTGACAGTGACAATTGGAAAATATTGTTTTAAATATGTGTTGTTTATAAAAAAAAAAAATGTATTTGCAATTTACCAATATATCGTAATGATATAAGCTCAAATTTTAATTGAGCCAAGTATAGACTAAAACATTGATTCTACATGAAAATAAATATTAGCACAATAATTAGCGCGGCAGAAAAATATAAAAAATGTGTTACACTGTGTGATCAATGACGATACTGCAAATGTAGTTGTTTATAGGGAAGACAGAGAGTTTAATGTTACAGTAAGTAATTCCACTGTAATATATGTGTGGAAAACAGTAAGGTAAGCGTGAGCCTTCTTGCGCTCAACAGTACAATGACCTAATAGGCACACGCAATTTATATTCAGCCTCACACACCAGGTAAACATGACACATCTGACACATCAAGTTGAATCTGCAAACACAGCTTAAAGCTGTTTGTACTGTGGGCATTCAGTGAGCATGTGAGCCCAAGCGGACTCTGGTCCTTACAAACATTAAGAGAACAAGGAAAGGCCATTTGACCATAAAGAGTCTTTAAACTCAAAGGTTGTGCAGGGCAAGCCTGAAGACTTCATTGGTGCCAACCCAGGCAGTGTTGAAATATTTCAACAGAAAGGTCTGATGGACACCCAGCACCTGGTCATCATCAGCCTGATAGACAAAAACACACACTACAACTTTCAAAACCTGCGCTTAGGAAAACTATTGCTATGCACTACCATCCGATATAAGGTGGAATAAAACGGCAATCATGAACGACTTTAACCTTTCCAGACTCATCAGACTACTACGAATATGCAAAAAGTGTTCACCTCACTGGCAAAATAATATGAAATGATTAGACTGGAAAAATGGGATCAAAATAAAATACTTACTTTTAGTTGGCCTACTACCATACTTAATATGCAGCTATCAGGGGTGGGCTGGTGATCTTGTGCTGTTATGCTGTGGCCTATTTTTGTGAAGGGCAGGCTCTGGGAAAAATAATTTCAGAAACACACAAATACTTTTACTGTTTAAATCATGTAATTTCATGTAATTTACATGCAGTAATTAAACACATGCTTCTGTTTAAGACAGTCAATGAAACAAAAATACACTTGCTGGCAAACCAGTGGCAGCTTACATCATGTCTACATCGGACACGACAGGCGCAACGTGACATGACAACCTGCTTGTTCTTAATGGGTTTGTCGTGTCGCACCGCACCCAATGTGGACAAAATAAAAAAATATTATGGGTTCTAATGCGTTTCTAATGTCTTTTGCCGTGTCAGTCGCTTGTGGTGTAGACACAGTGTTATTTTGCATAATGTATGGTAATGAAAACAGAAATATCAATTAAATGTCTGAATGACTTTGATCATGCAGCACCAGAATTGCAGGCTGTAGAGGACTATTGTCTCTCATTTACTTTTGCATTTATTATTTGCATTTGTCTGTTTGCATGGTCATTTGCATATTTATACCTCAAATAATGCACCTCTTTTATTTAATCAAATATTTTTTTGGGTTTCTACAGGCACTCGACTTTTACACTCAAGTGGCTTTTATTGTCGTTTCAACAATAAACAGTATAGTAAACAGTGGATCGGAACAAGGACCAAGGTGCTATACAAACATATGACAATCACAGACTACATAAAGTGAACATGTGCAAATCTATGCAAGTACAACATTAAGTGTTGAAAAAAAACATACATTTATTGCAAATGAGACACAAATAAACCACAGTACACAAGAGTGCAGATAAGTAGTGAAAAATTGTTAATGTAATAATACTACTGTACATGTAAACAACGTTCAATGAGGAACTAGCAGCATTGAGTGAATAGGGCAGTTATCGGCGCAAATGTGCAAACAGGTTGATACAGTGTATATTTGAATTTATTAATCAGCACACCCCCCCTCTCAAGATTGAATTTGTCAGATGCCATTTTAACGTATACTTACGGAGAGCTTTTCGACAATTGCTGCTTTTCCCTGGAATTGCTGACCCTCCCACGTAAGGCATGACGCATCAATCTAGGAAGAAGGACAGCATGTGACTTAGATGAAATAAAGATGCCAATATCAAGGCACTATAGAAATGCGGCCAGTCTCGACATATCAACAAGATGTATATAAGTCACACCTATCTGTCACATTCACTTCTGGGGAATTATGGCAATTCAGTTATTTAAAGGACCAGAACTGACACATTCACTCTATATTTTAATATATATTTGTTTGATGGATTTCCTCACCAAATATCCCACAGTGTACTAATTTTTTTAGTATTATTTCAAATAAAGCATATTTTCCTCCAACTGTTCCTTTAAAAATTAACAATGTATGAGCACTTCAGGCTCGTTTCTAAAGGTCCAGTATAGAGCCACATTTTCTGGCCTGAAAAGAATCCTCTGTTGAACACACGACAAAACTTGTTTGTTACTGGCCATCTACATGTAGCGTCACTCTGCAAGACATAAACCAGGGAATGGTTTGAACACTAAAATGACGGCAAGAAAGAACTATCCTGAACGAAAGGACTTCACACACTACTCACATATATTGATCCAAGTTGAGTCCTGTCTGTGTCAAACAGATGATAGTAATGTTGCACAAAGCTGGATCCTATTTGTTCCCATATCGGCTTGTCTCCCATTCTGATTCACCCTGCTACAGGCACTGGTAAAAGAGAATGACGCTTAATGTTCATGACAGAATGATGGCTGACAGCCATTGGAAAAGTACACTTAAAACACTTGTAGATAAAATCTGCAGGACATGTAATGTGTGAGCTTTCTGACAGCATATGCAAAGAGTAATATAACAAAGCACAAAGCTAAACGGCAAATAAGGTCGAACCTAGCTAGCAAACTCCTTATATTCTGCTTTGGAACTTGAGGAATCTAACACTCGTGTGCTCCACCCTTTCAAACACCCATATGCATTTGTCAGCAGCTTTGACCAGTTTATATATCGTGGAAAGGATTCTTTCAAACTTTAACACATCATTGCTGTATATTTTACTACGACAAAATACTGTTTCTTGCAGTCATATGAACGACAAGAATAAGTACGACTCATTCAAAGATAAAAAAACAGTGCATCCAATAATAAACTATAAAGTAAATCAGCTAACATGCTAATCATGGTGCCATGGTCTCTTATCCTAGATAGTTTATACGCAAGTCATACATTTATACAAATGAAAACACAGCATTAAGGTTATCGAATTCTGGTATATCATTACCCACAAAATGCAACATTTAAACAAGAAGGAAACTGGTGAAGTGAAGTTAGCATGCTAAGATTACTGGCTAGCTTCCATCGGCCTTGCTTTCTGATAGTGATTCATTTCAGCGTTAGCCGTAGACATGCTATCACTGACATGTCTGTCTACAACGAATTTACCGGCTAAAACCGTTAAGGAAAAGTTGTTGAAATACTTTGAAATATACATATAGATTTTGCGTGTGAATAATGACACCAAAAGCGCTGTCATTCGCTTCTAAAAATATCACAGAGCCATTTGAGCTGCGTGCAGACGCTAGACTCTCGCGCGGCCCGTAACGTTACACGCTCTTGTCCTGTCCTACAACATAGGCGTGTCCTGCTAGCGCTTCAGATTATTCTTAGCTTCTGTCCTCCTTTATTGCATAAAGTGGTTATAAAGTAGTTATATGCAACGGAGAAAGAACGTTAGCGATAATGTGTTATTCGAGGCCAGCGCCTTACCTCCGTGAGCCCTTAACCGAATCCCCGGTTCCAGTTATGGCGATTCCAGCGCGCGGTGAACAGAAGTTGAGCGGCCTCCTCGGAAAGAGCATGCGCAGTGCGTTTACACAAGGGTTTGAATGGTGCTAGTGGAAGTCTTTGACAGTCGTCAACAGATTGTGCGTGTAAACAGCTCCAAATCTAGAAATAGTGCTTCAAGCAGCAGGTGAATCCGAGAATAGTACGCTTCACGTGCTCACAACTATAATCCCACGGAAACGAGTATTTAAGCAATGATTCAGACATTTGCAACCTGTTCGAAATCAACATCAGTGACTACATGCGGTTTTTCAGTTTTATGTGTTATTTCTGTTTTTATTTATTTATTACAACGGGTCCTACAAAAGCAAGCAAGAAGTTTATTTAGTCCGTGTATAATCCGTGTATCATCTGATCATTTGATTATTCCATTTAATTTAACAAATTGAAAAAGAAAAAAATCTGTATGCACAAAAATGTAAAGAAAATAAGTTTTTCTTCTTATTTCAGCTTGAAACAGGAAATCCAATAAATAAATAAACCAAACGAAATAACCCTAATTACTGTTTTTTTAATTTTTGGATAATTTCCCATGGTCTTCTATGAGCGCACGCTTTGCGCATGCGCTTACCGGGATCGAGTGCATAGGAATTTCCGAAGATCTAAAATGAAAATGGACGCATTTGCATATGCTTCGTTTGTACTTTTCATTACTAACAAAAGAGTCACACTGAGAGAGGAGGACATGAGGGTGGAAAATATTTCTAAAATATAATATTGAACATGCCTATATTGTTCACATACAATATTTTCCAGACGTACAGTCGAGGTTTGTTAGTATTATTGCTTATAATATGTGACATTTAAGTGAAAAAATAGCTGGCTTGCTGCAGCAAAGGTGCAAATCTATAAATTACGGTTGTGATTTAGTAGTTAAATCGCTCAACGGAGTTCATCAGGATCCCCCACCTAAAACTACTGTCCTAGAGTCATTCATAAAAGATGTGTTGAAACTGAGATTTTATCAGATCTAGTAATTTGCACTATTACATTACATCAGTTTTAGCTCAATTAGCCAAGTAAACTGCCAAATGAGTGTAGTAATGTGAATATGTCTAGGGAATACATTCCATTGTGCAGATTTTGATATGATACTGATTTTAGGTAACATAATAATGTTGCAGTGTTCCCCAGAGAGCATGGCCTCTTTTCGGACATCTCGGGATATGTCATATTATTTATTAACATTTCATGAATATGAAACATGTACAGCTTGAGTGAAGCCATTGTAACTGATAACTGATCGATCGCGATATTCCTGAAGAGCTCTTGGCTATCAAGAGCTCAGTATCAGAAATCCGTGCGAAATTACAAAAAACATAAAAAACAGTAATTACATTCGTTATTTCGCTTTGGTTTATTTATTTATTGGATTTCCAATAAATTATTTCAAGCAGAAATAATAAGAAACTTTTTTTTTTTTTCCGTTTGTTATATTGAATGGAATAATCAAATGATCAGATGATACACGGACCTTATTTGTATTTACCACACATTGACTTAAAATGTAACATTCATAACCTAATGTCAAAAAACAATAAACGTGACAGATAAATAAATACAAATGTACAATTTATTTATATAAATCATTTTCCAGTAACCTGTAGGTAGACATTACAAATCATTGTAATAAAAAGACTAAGATAAGTGGGTTGTCTTTTCTTAATAAAAAAATCTATTATCTGTTAAAATATTCAAAAGGTTTTTAGTTAGGTTAAAATAATCTATAATCTTATAATGTAATAAAATGTTAGTCTTAATATGTCATTTATGTAATTATATAATGCATAATAGACTGCTATAAATACAACATAGTGTAAGAACATCAGTAGGTGTTTATTTTGTCCCTGCTCTTTTCACATCAGCCACTGAGAGACGCTGTAGCACAACCTCTGTGTTCACATCCAGATCTTGTAATTCCCACATCTTTGTCTGAAAAGCTACACTAAGGTTCCGGTCAAGTGATGCAGAATCCAGAGAGGGATCAATGGTTAAGAATGCAGTCCTTAGGTCCTCTGCATTCACCGTCCTATTTTGATGGCATAAAAAACAGGACAGAATTCAATTACTTTCACAATTGACTTTATAGCACTATAAACGGGATTATTTGAAAAAGTTATATGTAATTACTAGGATTTTGAAAACAGATCATTAACTCACCCTTTTCCCTCTAGATGTATCCTCAGCTCACTGACATATTGGAGTCTTTCATCAGTAGCCTGTTGTTTGAGTAGACTCAGGAATTCTTTATGCTTTCCATCTGTGTCCTGGATTGGGAACAACATCTATGCATCAGTTGGCAATCATTTTGTGTTTTTAGATAAAAATAATGCTGCTTAACTATGCATACTGTTCAATATTTAATGTTTTTTGGCTGAAGTATTCATCCCAAATTTTGGAACTGACCTCTGTAAAAAGTGTCTGATAAGCTATGCGTTCACCATTACTCTCTAGCTCTGAATGAGCCGCTGCCAACAGCTCCTGTATGGCCTGATCTGACTTCAAGGGGCAAGCTTTCCTCACTGCTTCACTAAAAATCAGCATACATTCCACATTAATGACACTTTATCTCAAACCATTATAGTACTACAATTATTGTGAAAGTATTTAAACCAGCGGCATCTCTGACATATTTTGTTTTTGCTCACCTAAATTCTGAAACAGTTAGTAATCCACATTCTTTTATGTCACTGTGAATTACAACCTTGAGCAAGTGAGACAGCAGCTGTGTCTGTCCATGGTAGAGGCTCTCATCCACCTGCCACCAACATTATCAACTATCATCAACAGATATCATACAGCACAATGTAATATAAAGTTAAAATCAAGTGATCTCATTCAAATGAGGTCATAGCTATAAGGCCCTTTTACCTACTGCAGTCCAATTAAATATAAAAAACTTGCAAAATCTAGACTTAGATGCTCAACACTGCTATAAACTTTTTTCACACGAGGCTCCTTTACAGCATTATATTTATATAGATTGGGCACAAACCTTCCCAGTCAGAATGTCATTAAAAAGACAAATGAGATCATCACTGAGATTGTTTTTGATGCTTTCAATTAAGCTGTAAGCCCACTGTCCTGCCTTCTCCTTAAATTGGTCCACAAGGTAGCTGTGCAGAAACACCTTCAGTTCTCGACATTCATCCTTCTACATTGAAGAAGAAAAGAAATATAATTATGAACACCAACGTAAGAATGTATTTTGCTGGCAAATCAAAGAAGATGAAGGTGTGGCATACCTTCTCATTCTCTGCAGTTTTCTCCCTCCAGATATCTTTTATAATATTGACCACATCAGCTTTTTTCAGTTTTAGATCCTTAAACGTCCCCTCGTAACGTAAATAAATGGGGACGTCATTGGAGAAGCCCTACAGAAACAATTGAGTTGAACTTACTAATGTTGATGCTATCTCAACAAGCATAAGGTAAAGCAGTATTTGTAAGTATAAATCATTTAAATGTTTAGACATTTAAATTGTTGTTGATTAAATGTTCTGAACCCTTACTAGTCCACTGAAGAAGTGGTCTGGGATCTGACTATTCAGTTCCTGCAGCAAGATCTCCAACTTCTTTTGGCTGGATTGCCTTTCAAAGAGTTCTGTGTAGCGCTCCTGACCCCCAAGTATGTCTTTAACATATAATATACAATATTACATCTGCTCATCTATGCTAAATAAATAAAAAAAAATGGCAAATGTAAGGTTCTTCAAAAAAAATAAGATACTGATACCTGAACATAGTTCCCAATTTGGTCTGGGAGTTGTAGCAGTGTGATTCTCATTTGAGCCATGTTGCTGCGAGGACTGATTAGAATTTACTGACTGTTGGTTACAAAAATGTTAAATAAACAGATGAATGCAAACCGCCTATTTGAGTTTATTATTATTATACTGTAAACCACCTGTTGGTGAACTTCAAGAAGTGTGTCATATTCTGTCTTCATCAGATCAAAGTCTGCCTGTAAGGTTTCCAGCTGCAATAAAGGTTTATATCAAATATTAATTGTAAGGTCTTTAATGTGTTAGCCTACATAATTAATTAAATGTAGAACAATCTCTCTGGTTATGTTCTTTGGGTAAGTTAAGAAAACTGGGTTTTTAGTGAATGTTGGAAATTGAAGTGAAAATGGAATCATAAAGTTATTTCTTTAACCTTCCTTAGAGTCTCCTCATGGAATCCATTCAGGCTCTCCCAGTCTCGACGAGGGACAACATCACTATATTCTGCTTGCAGTCGGTTAAGCTCAACCTGTGCTTTGGTAAGATCCTCTCTACACACTTGTAAAGCCATCTTCACCATCACAGGATCCTCAGCTTCCATATCTGGAGGAACAAGCAAAGCCTCCATCAAGCAAAGCTTGACTGCCTCAGAGCAAAGAAATGTACTACACCTCTTTTTCCTCACTACTTAACCTTCTCTACTTCCTTACTTTTTTGAGGGAATTCTTCGAAAACAAGGTTTTTGGCCATCAATGAATAATTAATTTTTCCTCTAGAATTATATCCAATGAAATAAATGCAAGACAAAATTCTAAAAAATTCCAACCTTTTCTAACCAGAGAAACTATTCAGGTTGTATTATAGGCCCTAGGTCGCTCTTGTCTTGACTACTGGTACTCGCTTCCAATGTATTAAATCAAACCTCTGCAGAATGCTCTAGTTTTAAACCTCATGTCTCATAATAGATGTTCACATGTTTGTAACTTGAGTAATCTTTGGATTAAAATGTAAATAATGAGGTTAACTTTAACAAATATTTGTTTCCTGTCCACATTTAATTGTTTAATGAATAATCGCTCTACCATTGCTATTCATTACCTTCCTTTTTGTCATCATCTTCAACATCTTGACTAGAGTGTATTGTGCTGATTTGAAGGATCAGCAGCTTTCGTGCATCACGTTCCTCCCTGTATAACTCATACTGGATGGCCAGGTCCTTTTTCAGATGATCAACCTGTTAAATGCATAAGATACAACACCACCTATGTTACACAGATACAAAGCAAGCTAGGCGTATCTGAATATTGCAAGGTAGCCAGATCTCCACAAACTTCAGATACACATTAGATACAATAACAGTAAAATCAGCTCCACCTGAATCTGCAGGGCAGACTGTTGCTCATTCATTCTCTCAATGATGCGCTGTAGACGCTGACACTCCTGCTTTAGAGCTCTAATCTCATCCCTCTCTTGTACCATTAGATCAAGAACCCTCTTCTCACATTGTTCTGAGACAAGCACTAGTTTTTCTCGCAGTGGTAGCAGATCCCTGATTTGTCCACGTTGGCTTGCTGGAGAAGACATTAACACTAATGACGCACGCCTAGTTCTATTTTCATTTGATTTTGTATGCCCTAAATGAGGAACATAACTTTCAATATTTTACTTCTGCAATGGATTATATCAGGGATGGTTTCGAAACATGAAATAAATAGTGAAAATTACAAGCAAAACTGAAACCTGTCTGTTAATGTAGCTACATCGAAAATAGAAGTTATTGTTTAGATGTTAAAGATCGGGGTTGAATGCAAAAAGGTTCCCTCTCACAAAATATATACATACCTAATGTGATGTCATACTCTTTTTTGATGGCAGAGAAAATAGGCTTGTATGTTTTGAACTCATCAACTAAATACCCAAAGACCTCCTGGTAAACCTTTATGACACAAGGAAATAAAGAGGCAGCATTACTTTGATTGTTAAAAAAGATAAGTACTTAACAATATAATAAATCGCAATAAGTGGGTTTGAACCTGAAGTCTGAGCTGTTGGATTTTTGGATCGTGTATGTCTAAACTTTCCAATTCCCTATTGAGATAGCATTCCAGGTGCTCCAAGAAACGAGGCCTGGTAAGAGATCTTAAATATATATTAAATATGCAGTTAGTAGAACCAAGACATATTTGTTCAGATCCAGAACACTTCAATGCTGCTGTATCTGATAATCTTTCATTATCATGACTTCTTATTATCTCAGTTTTTAAGCAAGGTAGCTTACCGTTATACAAATATTGCTAAAATGTTAAAACAGTTTATAAATACATTAGTTATCAATATACTGACTTGTTACTATTGACGTATACCATGTTTGGTTTAAAGGCAGCTAGTTTGGTGCACAGTACAACGTCAATTACAATTTAAAACAAACATATAGCTTGACCTTTCAGAATGTGACTGCGGTGGCATCTTAAATTCTTTGCGTACTGACATTTTGGATGATTTTTGATTGTGGTTATCTAAGCATATAACAGTAAACGTCTCATCGTCTGTTTAACTGAAGCTCGAACAGCATGGTATTGTTGTTGTTTGAGGGGTGGTTGCTATGGTATCATAGGACCCCAGAAAAGACCTCTCGTTTGTAGGTGTCCATAGCGCGCCGTTATGGAAAATAACGTAGCCGGTGGACTTCAAACTAAATATGTCATAAGGAATGGAGTGATATATGTAAATAGATATGAAAGGTATTTCTTAAATATTTTAAGTATTATATATCATAAATTGTTTTGTGGGAATTATCCGTGGTCTTTTTTTCTCTCTCGGCAATAAGTAATTGCCTGCTGCATTACGCCACAGAGGCTCTTGTTTTTCTAAACCCATCTGTTTTTTTAGACAGTAGAAATCCTCAAAGTTGCTCAACAAAAATGAAACAAAGTGTTGTTTAACTTGATCAGGTTAGAAGTGTGTAATTGTAGCCTGGCATCGACGTTGTGTCGCTGCTTATATACTGACATAACACATTTTGTTGAAGTTTTTATGCACGGAAAACAACTGGTTTCATTAAATATTGAATTAAATAACCTAATGTTTTTTCTGTATAGACATAATTGTCCACATGATTATTAAATATAATTGTTTCATAAGGCTTTCATGAAATCCGAGTGAAACAAATATATTTAATTACAACAAACGTGTATTGACGTGATGTTTCAGCACGCGTTTTATCAAATGACTGACTAATAAAAAGATAATTTTGGGATTCAATTGAGATAATAGTCGAAACCAAGCATATAGACTTTTGATCTGTCATAAAAACTACAAATCCTACAGCGCGTTTTAAACCCCTCTGCTCTTTCCGACGGCCTGGAATGTAATTATTTATGGGTCATGTAGTGAATGGCACTTCCCTCATGTCATCAGTGTGCACTGCGCAGGGCTTTGTGCTCAACTACAGTACCCACACGTCACAGTAGAGCGGCTGGTTATCCGGGGATATCTCACCGCTGCTGTTTCTCCTCAGACTAACGTTAGCGCTCTCTCCTTTTTAGCGGATTGGCACAACAGGGTAGGATTACTAGGAGGAATAAAAGCATTACCAAAAATGGCAGAGCTTGGAGCGGGGAGCCTGCTAACCGGAGATCCTGCTTTTAATTATCAAGAGCATGAGCTAAACGAGCGTTTGAAGCGGCTGTACCCGGCCGTGAATGAGGAAGAGACCCCCTTACCCCGATCGTGGAGCCCCAAGGATAAGTACAGCTACATCGGGCTCTCACAGAACAATCTGCGGGTGCATTACAAAGGTATACAGATGTGACACACGCTACATTGCCGAGCTGTCAGCTCCTAGGCCTTGACAATCCCGGTGATAATGGGGGTTGTGGTTAGCAGCACTCCACGATCTAGTTTGAGCTGCTTTTTTTCCGTACCCTTCGCTTTGTTGTTGTGCGGAAAGACGAACGTCCAAACGGCTTGACATTTAGCAAACAATGTCAGAATTCGGCTAGCGAGAATAGCTTAGGGTAAGTTACACGCACGGCTAGTGAGTCCATCGCGTCAGTCCTGCTTTTGGACACCTAACGTTACCTCTGCCTATCGCAATCCCGAGAACACAAATTGTTTTCGCTTTGCCAAGCGAACTCGCGCGAATCGGTGAATTAGTCGAGGCTGGCGGTAGCTAGCCACAGCAGAGCCATAAAGTCCAGCTAACCAGCTAACGTTACACCTTTATATTTCATTGCAAATCGCTTAGTTGACACCGCATTGCATAAGCGTATTTGTTATCCGCTATAGAGCTCGGATAAGGAATTTAGTGGCACGCGTCACACTATAAAGGGTTGGAAATGAACTTTTAATGGGTATTTTTCTTACTCTACGCAGCAACTTGCGTCTCTTCATGATATTTGTGTATTTTACGAATAAAACGCATCGCTCGTCGCACCGAATTCATTATCACAGTAAATCTGAATTCCGAAGCATTCGCTGTGTAAACAATCATGGCGTGACGGCGACCCAGCCAGTTGCGTCAGGGGGACTCTGAAGTAACCCAGCGCAGATACACGTTGTTGAACAACTGTGTACATGCTTGGAGCATGCACAGTAAAGCAGTCTTTTTTAAGAACCATCTCTAAGCACAATCCACATGCGTTCTCTGCAGCTTTTATAACAGTCAGCTCTTGTGAGGCTGTAAAGGCTGTATTGTGTTGTCAGAACAACACAGACCCCGGTTATGTTTCGTTTGGGCTCGCTGGTGAATGGTCACTTTGAAGGCTTATGATTACATTATGTCGTGTGTCCTGTTGTGTAATGCAGTGGGATGGTGACCGTTTGAGGGTCACTGTAGCTTTTTATACTACATCATGTGTTATTCCATCTTGACAGCTGTCAACTAGACAGTATGATTATCTCAGTGCTTATGGGACTTTAACGTTAATAGTGGTAGTTTAGTGAAACTTCGCAATGAACAATAGCACATTATTTGGGAAATGGTGTACAATGCTTTGTGTTGGTGGAAAATTGTACCTCATTTGCAAAGATCTTCTTTCAGGGTATGTTTACCACTGGTTATTGTGGTTGATGCTAGCTACGTGTTTTGTATTGAGAACTGTTTATGTTGGGAGTAAACGTTGAAAGGCTGATGTCATGATATTGTTATTTTCTTTATACGTTTGTGTAAGGAAGTGAGTTTTGTATTATCTTAATGCCATCAATACTAAATGGCTGTGATTAGATCTGGATGAAGGTAATGTTACTGTAATGTTTTCTTCTTTCAACTTTAGTAGAATGAATGTGCACATTTTGTTACAACATATTCAGTTTGTTTCTTCTTAGATCATAATCATTCTCTTATGATGATCCATTTAGTTATTTTTTTACCTCTGCCAAATTCAGTGTAAAGTCATGTTGAGCGATATACAATGTTTATGTCATGTTATCCTACATGTTCCTAAATCATGTCTTGATTTAGGAAGTTCTAGAAAAATTAGTCGGTCTTTGCATGATGAAACAAGGGGAAAATACACCAGAGGCCCATCCTCTGTCTGAGTTTTAAACGTGGACCTCTTTTCCCCTCTATCACTTTGACGGGGCTGTTGGGTCCTCAAAGGGATACTACACCCAAAAATAAGAACTCTTATCATTTATGCACCTGCATGTCATACAAAACTTGTAAGTGACTTCCGTCACACAAGAAGATATTCTGAGAAATGACAATCAGTCAATGGGGTCCGATGTTATTTAGTTGCCAAGGTTCTTCAAAATATCTTCATTTTAGTTTTGCTTAAGAAACTAAGAATTTCAGGTTTTGAATGACGCAAGGTTGAGTATTTTCATTTATACAAGGAAATAATGCAATCAAATAAATAAATGCAAATAGAAATCAGGTAATATTCCAAGATTCTTGCTTTAAAGGTGGTTTGGAGGACTGCTGTCAGTTTCCTGTAGCTGGCCGTTGCTTATACAAGGTTATTGTAAGGTTTGCCTACAAAGGGGTTTGGGCTGTCTGAGGAACCCGTCATGCATGATCACTCGGTGCGATGACCTCACTAGATTCCCCTAGTAGTTCTATGAACGTGTGAATCCTTCAGCATAAGTACGACATTTCCAATCTTCTCTTTCACTTTGTTCTCGCGTATCGTAGATTTGATATTATGGGTCTTAGCTGTAGCTTTGTACTACTGAGATTGTTCCCCTAATATTTTTTGACAAAGACTCTTAAAGTCCCCATGTTCTCAAAAATGACAATGTTTTTGGTGTAAGTAATAATATGTTAGCCCTAATGTGCTTCAAAACATTAGCAAAATTCACATTTTGTGAAGATATTAGTCAAATTTAGAGGCTCTTGCACCAATATGGTTGAGCAATTTTTTTGACATCATTCTGTACTTCAGTTTATCATTGGATTCCGAGGTGTGAAGTACTATCGGCTATTTTAAAAGGTGAAGGGGCCACTCTATATGCCCCACCCAATTTCCTGTTTCAGTGAAAATGACTTTTACCCGATAGCTTTACAATTCTGTGGGCCCAATGTTGTGTGTGATTTGTTATGGAAAAGAAAGAGTGTGTGGATAATGGTCTTTTTTTTCTCATTTCAATTCTTATTTTTGTTAGTAAGTGAAATGTAATGACTACACGAGTTTGACCATTTTGGTAGTAACTCATGAATCGGTCTGGATAACTTTTCCAACTTCAAATGGACAAAAACAGAAATAATGCAATGAAAAATAATATAACTTAGATGTGTATGATGTGTTGAGAACAAATGTATACATGACATCTTTGATGTAATCTTATTTTACCAAAAAAGTTTTGTGGATAAATGAATAGTTTACCCAAATATTTTCTTTGCCATTCCTATATTTTTGCCAAACCTATATATTTTTTTCTTCTGCAAAATACATATGATATTTTGAAGAATGTTTGCAACCAAAGAATATTGTCCCCCAATAATATTGACAGTGAAACCATTTCTCAAAATCTTTTGTGTTTCAAAGAAGAAAGAATCATATACAGTTATTTAACCACATGACGATTAATTAATAACTGTAGAATCTTTTGGGTGAACTTTCCCTATACCCTTAATACTACATAAATACACACGTATACATGGCTGCACAATATGACATACATGCTACCAAAAATTGGTCTGCGCTAACAATAAATTAGACAGTGTAGCATGCGTGCAATACTGTTTGGCAGGTGCATTAGACAGAGCCGCTTGTTTGTGTGAAGTGCGTTTGTCGTTGTGCTTGTTCGTGTATGAGGTTAACAAATGGTGCAGGTGCACCACTATTTATTTTTGCTTTTATTTAGTTTTGCGACTAAGCTACTGTCAAACACACTGTTACTCAAGCGTCTTCACAACAACCCGCCAAATAAAAGTCCACTTAATTTAAACATGATGATAAAACAATTAACTTGTGGTAAATTTATAAACTGTTGCTAATACTTTAATATACTTTAATATTTACTATGTAAGCTTCAGATATACTATAGTTCACAGGAATTTACTGCAGTTTACTCTAGTACATACTATATTATACAGTATTTCTATGGACAAATGTATTTACAACTGAATAGTAATACACTGAAAATACAGAACTCAAAAAAATTTAAAAGGAAAAAAACGAATTTGGGAAAAACTAAAAATGATCTGGCCCTACAATAAATGTCTGTTTTCAGTTACCTGCTTCTATTTATTAAAATGATAACGGACGTATACTTGTGCTACAACTGTTTGGCCTTTAAAACTCTGTAGCACTTGTGCTATGCAAAAAAAGCCCTGCATATACGTCCAGACAGGATAATGTTGCATTATAATTTTTTGCATATGAACATCTTTTAAATATAGGTTTCATATATGCAGTCATGTTTTCTTGACCAGGTGAAACAAGAATTATACATTTATTCACATTTTTAAGAGATTCACTCTGGTGTCACAGGGATAAGAGACGCTTTTATGCCCTAAAGGGTTAACCAAATTATTGGCTAGCCCAACACAAAAACAAGTAAAACACTAATAAATAAAGCTGTGCTATTGCAGAACATACCATGAAATAATGTCGTACACAGGATTACAGCAGCTCTGTATCATGCAGCAGCCCTGTGATTATGCACTGCAGAGGAGGACTGTGTACAAAAGCCATTTGTGTTTTGTGCATTAAGCATGTTCGAGAGAGAGAGAGACAAGGGGCTAAAGAAGACTAGAATCACCCATGCTTTTATCACACTTCTGGGCTCCTAGAATGGCATGGTCATAGCGTGATGTATAAATAGATTTGAGTGTGTGAGCAGGGGGCGGGGAGGACCATGTACACATATGTGCATTTGTGTGTGTATGAGTGAAGAGAGAGTCATGGATTTGCACTTACAGGGTCATCTCGTCTGCCTTTACTTTGGTTGTGTGAGCTGGGGATATAAATAGATCTATAATGTTATTGATTAATTGGCAGGCAAGCATGTTGTGGCTTGGTAGCAGGACTTGGGATGCTATAAATAAATGTGATTTATGTTATTGCTGTTATCTGAGATGATGATGATGAATGCAAATGCTTGTTATTCTTTATGGCTATAGGAATTAGTTAAAACATTTTGGACACAAAACCAATCCAAGTAAAAGAGTCCCGTCACTGTTTGGTTACCAACATTCTTCAAAATATCTTCTATTTGTGTTCTTAGTAAGAAAGAAAGTCATACAGGTTTGAAATGACTAGAGTTTTCATTTTTGGGTTTACTATCACTTTAAAGGCAGAGTTTGCCGGAAAAGGGAAAATAACCCCAAATTTCCTCATATCATCCCAGAACTTCCTTTCTTCATCTTAACAGAATCAGAGATATATTAAATTAAGTTAAATTAAATATTATTTTGGCTTTGTTAAACCATTGAATGGGTCCAAGGTTTTGAAGCTCTTAAAAGCACAACAATCCATCATACAATAAATCTCTGAAACTCGGGTAGGTAAATAAATGTTTTTTGTGCAAATATTATATTTGTGAGGGAAATCTATTAATATTTTAAACTTATTTAGCAACCATTACATATGTCGAATCTGACTGATTCTTGCGTGTCTCATAAACCATTCATCATGACGAAAAACACACACAGCGAGTCACAAGACCACAAAAAGCAATTTAGTTTGACTCTTAGTGTAGTATGTGTAGGTGAATTATGCACACATTGCAGACATCAGTCATGTTTAATTGTCATGTGACCTATATGTTCTTTGACCTATGACCTATCGCCAGAAGTAAAAGCTAACGTAAGGCTATAAACACTAAACAGACCACACCATGGTCACTCGATATCAACGTCACTACCACCAAGACGCTGACAATATTTTTTTTACTTTATTTAAAGCATGTTCCCTGATAAAAAATGACGTCGTAAATGAACCACCATCCATGTTTTTTGAGATTTGTGTAGATTTTTAAGTGTAAGGAGGTTTAACGTCCCAGACAACGTCTGTAGTTGCTTATAGCAACCGTTGTTTTAACCAGAAGTGCTAAAATGCTAAATCACTTTTGGTTTTTGAATACAAAAATATGTCATCCCTGCAGAACTCTATTAAGAGCTGTGAGAGTTCCTCAGGTGCCGTTAAAGGCAGTTTCATCAGACGCACGCGCCTAGCCTGAATTTATCTTCTGGACTGATTATGGGTCTGGCTAATAAGACAATTTATTTATTAATTTGTATAAATTTGAATTAATATTCATATTTCAATGTATGAAAGTCCCCGTGAACCAGAACTTGCGATCATTTTTACTTCCCTACTTTGATGCAATTCCAAGTGAAACGGAATTTTGAATGCAAAAAATAGTGTTTAAAAGTTTGAGCCACATAACATTTATAATAATTGTTGTTTCCGCTGAAACCATCTATAAAACCTAATCTCAATGAGTACATTCATCACTAACACTCGAAAAGAACAGCCCTCTCCACATTTGTACACTATTTTTAATTTATTAACTTCAATTTGGCAGCTCCTCAGTTCTCATACTGAGAAATCTCAGCAGAAGCAGTAGACCATCCGGGTATTTCTCGCGTACTTGCACATTGAGATTTTGGACATACTATGGATACTAATTTGACTAATGCAAGGTATGGAAGTATACGTTTATAGACGGGTTGGTGTCTCCCATCAGGTGGAACCACTGCATGTGTTGCTGCTGATTACTTGTGATCGGATCATCTGAGCTAGATTTTAATAGCAGATGTGAACAGGATATTGCTGCAAGAGAATGTCCCGTGCTTATTACACGCCTCTCTGAAACACTTGTTTCTGATTGGTCAGTCACATTATCCAACGACCCCATCTATTTCTAATATCTCAGAATTAGGTGCTATTCATCTAGACTATATGAGGCTGCTTTACAGGTAATTACGCCAGTGAGAGTTGCTGTTGTAGTGTCTGTACCCAGTCTCAGAGCTTTTATGGAAGCATTCTCCCGAGCCTTCCCCCTACCGTATGACCATATGTCATTGGCTGAACATGGTTGCCATATCTAACATAAATTGGCAGTCAGACACATTGATAACCACTAAGATTTTGGAGTTATCGCTGACAATCCTTTATATGCACCCTTAAAACTTTCCTGAAAACTTGTTATTTATGCAGACAGTCATTCATACCAGAGGCTGTGTTTGGTCAGTGACTCATTTCTCTTACTGTTTCCGTTCTGTTCACAGGCCACGGAAAAAACCATAAGGATGCAGCGTCTGTCCGGGCCACCCATCCCATCCCTGCCGCTTGTGGCATCTACTACTTTGAGGTGAAGATCGTGAGCAAAGGAAGAGATGGGTGAGTGTCGACAGCTTCTAGTTGAACATATATTTTAAACCACAATAAATATATGTAGTTCTTCTACTTGACCTATAGGGAATAAAGAAGACTCCTGTAGATTAAGAGGCTGTTTACACTAGACCGTTTTCAGTTTTTGAAAAAAATGTATGTGTTTTGGCAGCTCATTTACGCGACAACTGCGTTTTTGAGGACTGAAAACGCTAAGTTTGGTCTCAAAGTACAAGTTTTTGGAAACATTACCGTTTCTGTATAAACTCTGAAGGCGGCGTTTTCCAATAACAATGTCTTCATACACATGCATATTACGCGCTCAGTCTGTATTCACCAAACAATAATGGCGGCCTCCATGCTGCATGTTTGTAATGCATGACATTCTTATTATCATTTCTCCAGCAAAAGGTACATTTACTGCACCACTACGATAAGGAGACAAACTATAAACATGCATACACGCCAACAAAGTTTATTAAAAGTACTTTTACCTTAAAACAGGGTATGTGTATGTATGTATGCATGCACATAGCTTTTCTTTATAGCACAACAGCACCATCAACTGGCCTGGCATGCATAATAAAGCGTTTTTATTTTGTTTTCCTAGATCCGTGTAAATGGTACTCTTAAAGAGTTCAAAAAGAGTAAAATTCACCTTTGTTTTTTATCTCTGTGTTTGCAGGTATATGGGAATAGGACTGTCTGCCCAGGGGGTGAACATGAACAGACTGCCCGGTGAGTTTGCAATAGAGCGTTATGTTTGTGCTCGTATGTACACTAGGTGATGAGTTGTCTTCATGGGTCTTTGCATAAAGATGCACTTGTCCGGTTCCCAAACAAGTTCTTTTAAACTGGTTACTTTAGTTGAACTGCTTAAACCAGTACACCAGTTAACTGTCCGAAAAAAAACAATTCGAAAAATAATCTGATTTCCCATTATTACGTACTAGATGCGAACTCAATACTGGCTATTTGTTTTGTCTCATTTAGTTTAGCTCATAGAGTTGATTCAAAAAGGTACATGGAAAAATTAAACCACAGAAAAATCTAGTTCATTTTCTCAGTGATGTTGTCTTGCTAATGAAAAGGAAAGCCTCTTCAGAAAGCACTAGCTATTCCATTTTGATTGAAGATGCAGACAGACATTTATTTTTCTTTATAGTTTGAGCAGATCAATCATGTACAAGAAGACAAATAAATTGTTTATACCTTAATAATGGTATAAACATTACATTTCATTTAGGCTTCGACTGTATTTCTGACTTTAATTGCATTTCTGCATTCTGTTTTGTTGAATTTTTTCATTTCTTATACAATTTACAATCTATCACAGTCAGACTGTAATTGTGGTCTGAAACATGCCTCAACATCTTCTTAAAAGAAGAAAGATGCTGTTCTGTGACCTTGGAAACCCTTGAGACATCTCAAGGTTTTTCTTTCTGTAAATCTCACAAAATAAACATGCAATGTTTTTTTCCTCACAAAATGAAAGAGAGAGAAAGAAGAAGATCTAGACCTCATTCTTTCTCAATGTGTTTTAACTTCCAGAATATTCTGAGATCACAAAGACTTGAATAATTTATAAATGAATGCTAAAATGAATCCGATTTTAGCAGTTACCAGGGAGTGCGAAGCATCTATGGGACCAGATCATTTAAAGGTCCATTCAGTTATTTTATTCTCATTAAAAGGATTTTCCTCAACAACAAAAAAATGAACAGGGCGCACAAGTTCTATTAAGTTAACATTAATAAATTAAGTAAATCTTTGAAGAATATGCAAATTAGATTCAGTAGTGTACTTTCTTTGACATCCAGAAATCTTATGGATTCTATTCCTACAAGTTGAAATGTATAGTCAGACAAGAGCCTTACTGAAGGTCTTGAGTGTGGAAAAGGTATAGAGATCGTTTTGGGCACAGTTTGGGTCATTTCGTCCTCCATAACTTTTCTGACCTATAAAACGCATCCTTATTGTCTTTCTTACTGCACATGAGACTTTTCAAATATTTTGGAGTAATCTAGTGAATTCGGCATGTCCACGCTGACTATACCTTGTGTTCATTGACCCCTGTACTCTGTGCTGAAACCTCTATGTCAGAGTGCTTAGGAAAATAATGGAAATGTGAACTGGCTCATGGTTTTCCTATTGTCTCCGGAACTTGGCTCTTTACTGTTGTAATAGATGGAATATATTTTTGCTCGCATTTAGAAGTTTCCTCTAGAACTAATTCTCATGTATCTTTTAAAGCCCGGTGCTTAAAGTGGTTGGGAAGATGTAGTGCTGTGTTACATAGTAAAACTGTTTCAGTTGAAAGCAAGAACTACTGATCTCTTTTCGCACATTTTGCTAGTAGAGACCTTTGTACTGTGGCCGTAAAGTACCAAACAAAACAACAAATCGCAAAAGAAATAACAAATTTAAAAGCAAAATAAAGTCAGAAAACACTACGACAAATCAGTCAACCGGAAAAGGTATGTCTTTTGTTGGAATGGGATAGCTACTGCTGATTGGACGAAACTCCTGTCAATCAAGATATCCAGGACATAGAAATCATAATTTACTCACCCTCCAGTTGTTCCAAAGTTTTAATGAATTTCTTATTTCTGACGAATAAAAAGTAAGATATTTGGAAGAATGCTTGTAACAGTTCTAGTCAGCACTACTGACTACTATAGTACAAAAAATACAATGTAGTCACAAGTGCTTTCGTAAATTCTTCAAAATATTTTATTTTGTGTTCAACAGAACAAAGTAAGGTTTCTATTGTTGGTTACAAGCATTCTTCCAAATATCTTTCTATGTGTTTATCAGAACAAAGAAATGTATACAGAATTGGAACAACTTGAAAGTGAGTAGACGATGACAGCATTTTCATTTTTGGGTGAACTATCCCTTCAAGGCATGGTAAATAAAGTTTTTTTTAAGGATGTTGTCAACCAAACAACATTGTATAGACACAAAACCACATTTCTCAAAATATGTTATTTTATGTTCCATAGAAGAAAGAGTCATACAGATGTTAAACAACATAAATTATGACATTTTTATTTTAAGGTTAACTGTTTAATGTGACCTTGATATAACTTTATGAAAAGTTTAATAGACCTATGACAAAAGATTACCCTAGTGTACTCCAAATATATTAAGAGACTCTAAATTCTTCTAAATCAATCAAATCAGTTTTACAGACAAATGTGTCATCTATCGAGAATGTGTGATAGTGCTTTTCAAATGAAGCTTGTGTTGTCACGAAGCATGTCCGCATTTGTGTATGCATGCGTGCAATTTAAGTGTAATGGTTTTACGCGCACTGTTGACCTCCATGTCTCTGATCCTATACTGGAGCCATGCCCATTTAATTAGCATGAAGGGAACACTGAGCCTAGCTTAAGCCATAATAACCCTGCCTGCACGGCTCTACAGATTAAGTTTATACCAAACCGCTTCCCACACAACAAACCCCCGCCGCCCACACTTTCTCTTTCGTCACTGTTTGCATCTGTTCAGTTTGTCATTCAGAGAATTCAATTGTTTACTCTCTTTCAAAACCACATGATGACTGAAAAATTATTACAAATACCATTTGTTACCGTGTGCTAATCATATTTGTACTGGGCTGGACAGTGCGACATACAGTATATGTCGCACATGCTATGAAAAAAATCAGTCTGTGCCATGAATAAATTTAAAAGTGCAGTACGCGTGCGATAAAGTTTGCCATGTGCATTAGACAGAGCCGCTTGTTTGTGTGAAGTGCATTTGTCATTGTATGGAGGACAAAAAATGACTTGAGTATAAATAAATAAATGAAAAAATAAATACATGAATAAACGCAGAAATAAATAATTTAATAAATAAATACATGCAAAAAATAAATAGATAAATACATTCAGAAATGTATAAATAATAAATCAATAAATAAATGAATACATAAATGCGTAAAAATCTGTCAAAAATATTAACTTTGTACCAGTTTTGTACTACTAAATTAATTTCTGTATTTCTACATTTATTTAAGAATTTCTACATTTATTTTTGTATTTCTGCATTTATTTATTTATTTCTACATTTGTTTTTTTTCTGTTTCCGTATGTTAATAAGGTAGGCGGTTCATCTCAATGCAGGATATGTTGTTTGTACATAACGTCACGTTCCTGCATTTGAGTAGCGCGAATTGCAGATGGCGGCCATGAATTGTTTTCTTCTCTACATTGGAATTACACAAACTCAAAATGCTTCTTTTGCATTTAAAACGGAAGATAAATAAATATACGTATACTTAAACATCAAGAGGACAGCTGTGTATAACAAAAAAAATCCCATTGGATTGCAGGTCTAGGTTCAGCAACGTTGTGTGACCAAATGAGGTCAGCTGACTACCTGAATATACTGAATGACCAGGTTATTCCATTAATGTGTTTTTTCTTCCCTGATGGCACGGGCATATACCAAGATGACAATGCCAGGATTCATCAGGTTCAAATTGTGAAAGAGGGGTTGAGTGAGCATGAGACATAATTTTTTACCCCATTGAAAATCTTTGAGATGTGCTGGAGAAGACTTTGCGCAGCAGTCAGACTCTCCCATCATCAATACAAGATCTTGAATGCAAATCTGGACGGGAAAACCCCAGATTTTGTGTCTATGAAGCTGAGTCAGATTTGAGGGACGGTCAGTGATGTAGACCGGCTGGATCCTGCTTTTGCTGGTTTGTGGCATTGTGTGGCTTACTGGTGGTTTTAAAATTTACATGTCTCGGCCAGCTGTTCCCAAAGTGAACTACAGGACAGATTTACAATTTTTTGTGTTACCCTTAAAAAACTAAAAATATAATAATTGTGTATGATACGCTCCTTTATAATTTTGTAAATGCTGCAGTTTGTAACTTTTTTTTTGCAGTAAAATATCCCAAAACTGCTATGCCAGTGTTATATAATTTGTTCAGTTGAGTACTTGCAATATCTAAAATGATTCCAACTATTTTTAATTGTGAGGAAATTGTAATTTTAACCAGTGACACAGGCCGTGTCCGGCAGTCGCCTGTCAATGGTGTCATATCCGCGTTACCAAAGACACTAGATGGAAAGCCTGCAACCTTCAGTGGAATAAAGGAAAGGAGACTAGAGGCTGTTATATGATTGGCTGAGGTACCTTACGTGATTCGTGTAAGCCGTTATGCTTTCTCCAGACATAGCATCTTCCCAATAACACAGTCTATGGCGTTACCCTCAGTTTCCGCTTTTACTGCTGTAGAAACCATGAAAACTTAGTCTCGTGGACAAATGTGAAAGCATTAGTGCTAAAAGATGCCGGACATGAACTGCACGCGCTAAATCAAACTTAGTCATACGTCTCGGTTTTGTTGACAATCTGTGTGTACATGCATGATGTATAAAACATGAAGGGATTAAGGTGTTGCTTGCACGTGCTGTAGTTCCATCCCACTCTCCGGACTAGTCCCACCTTTAGCCGCTCGTGTTTTTCCGGAAATAATCTTACAGCTGTATCTCTCTTTTATAAATTTGATCAAACGAAAATATTCTTTGACGATTGGCAGAAACTGCCTGTGAAACGCAGCATGGGTGTCATGTATATATTTACTAGACATGCAGTAATCGTTTTTAGATCTAAATAGTAATCAATAAATTTTATGAATTACGTCTAACGCATCTAAATCATTATAATGAAATAAAATAATGTCATCAAACACAATATATAAAACTTTATTACTTTACATCATCCATAAACAAGATTTCTCATTCCCGTCTGATTGATTATTAGTGGTGGCGTTGAAGACGACAGTTCCCATTACTTCTCTCTCCTTCACAGCATCATCAAGCTACGCCGTTAATGTTGTTTTGAACATATCTGTTTTGAAAATGTGCACTCTTTTTTTTTTATACACACTGCACCTTTAATTCGATCAGTGAATTCACTTGATTTTCTACCACATATTCTTTTTTTGGACGATTGTAAGAATGGTGCTCATAATTTATGTAAAAAGCTTTGTGTTTTATGAGACTGTAGTCCAGATGGCGTATTACCAAACTATCAAATGATTGGGTCTGACTCATCCTGGGAGTAAATCAGTACAGAGGCAGAAACAAGATTGCTTTCCAAATGTCATATACACCCGCTGAAGTCCACAGATTTCTGTGAAATCTCTGTGTCATTCCCTACATTGTACACATCCATATTATATTTGTTTGTGCTGTCATCTATGATGTATAGTTAAAGGGATAGTTCACCCAAAAATACAAGCTTTTTCATCATTTGCTCAGCTTTATGTCATCCCGAACCTGTATGACTTTCGCTCTTCCGCAGAACAAAAAAGAAGATATTTTGAAGAATGTTGGTAACCAAACAACATTGACCCTCATTGACTTCCATTGTATTGACACAAAACCAGAGACATTTCTCAGAATTTTTTTTTTGTATTGAACTGAAGAAAGACTCATATGAGGGTGAATAAATGACCACATTTTTGGGTGAACTTTAACCTTGTTTAAATTCTTTCTTCAGGTTTCCCTTCGTTATCAATGCAGAATAGATTCTGCAGATTCTGTCTGGGAATTCTTTAAAGGAACATTTTCTTACTTAATTACTCTGTGTCTCCCTTTCATGTCAGGTTGGGACAAGCACTCCTATGGTTATCATGGTGACGACGGACACTCCTTTTGCTCCTCAGGGACTGGCCAACCGTATGGGCCAACCTTCACAACGGGTGATGTTATTGGCTGCTGCGTAAACCTTATCAATAACACATGCTTTTACACCAAGAATGGACACAGTTTAGGTAATGGTTATATTACTTTCATATTAGCTTGAGCACTGAATGATCGACTAAGTTTCTTGACTTGTTCTACATTGTAAACCTACTAGTTCTAGCTAATGGAGTTACTAGTACTACATCTCTGAATCATCATTACTAAGCAGCTCTGAATTTTTGTGTTCTTATAGGTGTGGCGTTCACAGATCTCCCGGTAAGTATATTATCTTTACTCTTAAAGAGACAGTGAGGTGCAGAATTCATAGAACACGGATCTAATTTATCTCTCTCTTTGTCCTTTTGTTGGTCTCATTACAGCCTAACCTGTACCCTACAGTAGGGCTACAGACACCAGGAGAGATAGTAGATGCTAATTTCGGCCAACAGCCTTTTGTGTTTGACATTGAAGACTACATGAGTGAATGGAGAGCTAAGATCCACAGCATGATCGCTCGGTTCCCTATCGGAGAAAGACTGGGAGACTGGCAGACAGTCCTACAGAAGTGAGCAGACAGAATTAAATATCGCTTTTACTTTATAATGTTCTTTGGTAAATTCCTGGAAAATAGTCAGGATATTAAATTCTGAAGGTACAATATTGAACAACACATGGACTTCTTGTGTGTGTATGCAATGAGGTTTGCATGCAATATGGGTGGTGCTATTTTTTTTTCTAGTTTCTGCTTTCCATGATAATCTTTGTTTTTGTTGCTGTTTACAGCATGGTGTCCAGCTACCTGGTGCATCATGGGTATTGTGCCACAGCGATGGCCTTTGCCAGAACCACAGAGACCATGATTCAAGAGGACCAAACCTCAATAAAAAACAGACAGAGTAAGACGTCTAGTTTCTTTTGTCTATGTCCCTGGTATTAAACAAAAACATGTTTCTTGAGCTTTGAAGAATTTATATTTAAATAATTGGTTCCTAGGTTCGTTATTTTGTGTTCCTTGAACGGTTATCAACATTGAATATTTAATGTTCACTTTGTCATTACCATAAATATTTTGGACTGGCTACAATGTGTTTGCTAAAGCTTGTTAAAAGCACAATTCATTAGAAGCCCTCAGAGGCATTCAATCTTGTTATATGTATCTTTTTTTCTCACAAAGAAAGGCAAAGCCTATTTGACTGGAAACAGGGTCATAATGTCAGGAATCTCATTTTCTTTGATCTATTAAGAAAAACAGAGTTCAGTGTACTACAAAAACATAATAAAACTTAACTAAAAATGTCCTCCTCAGATCAAAATGATTCATTGAATCAAAACTGCATGGAATTGCCTCGAACGATTGTTAACGCGTATTTCATGAGCATATCACTGTCCATTTTCAAGCAAACTTACCTTTCTTAACGGTTTGAACATCCCGTTTCAGTATGGATTTACATTTTACATTGAGAATTGACATTTTTGTGCAGTATGCGTTGAATGACGCACTTTAAAATAGTATTCAAGTGTACATGAGGTAAATTATACATACAAAGTAAAACATGCCCTCTTCTTAAGAAGTTAAATATTGTTTTGTAGTCTAGGCATTTCATTGGCACATCTCTTCTTTATTTTTCGCAGGAATACAGAAGCTCGTATTGGCAGGACGTGTTGGAGAAGCTATTGAGGCTACACAACAATTGTACCCTGGACTGCTAGAACAAAACCCAAATTTACTCTTCATGTTAAAGTGAGTTTTTTTACAAACATACATTGTATTGAGAGGTCTCAGTACATCACTGTGTGTGCATGTGTGCATGGAGTTTTTTCTACAGTGTGTGTGAAACACAAAAGGAAATGCTTAAAATTTCAGCAAGGTGCAGGTGTGTTCTGTCCCTTGGGCTCACTAAACCACAATGCAACAAAACATTCAGATCTGAGATAGTTTTGAGATTATCTATAGTACCCTTTAGCATTGCTAGATAATATTCTGAGGGAAATAAATACAATTTCATAAAACACATACATTCTATATAGAATACATTATACACCGTATTATTTCAAATCTTCCAAAAGATGTACATTGATGTTAAAGATGTTGCTCGTCTTCCAAAGGATGTTCATTAGCTATCTGTATAAATGATGAGTTTGGTTCCAAAATGAGATCTTACTTGTGCATTCCAATTACTAATCAAACTGCAGTTGGTTTGTTTTGATTTAATCCATAGTAACTAAAAAAACAGCTAACTTACACAATAAATCACAACAAAAACATGATAACATAAATAAAATTGAATTTATCTCATTTTGGAAGAAAACTCTTCAAATAATTGTGTGTAGGTTTTTATTCAGACTTTAGTATTTCATTGCTCTCTTAAAGTGCATATTGCAAGTTTGAGACCCCAGAGAGTAATTGTATTGAAAAATAGCATAGGAATTATATGTTCTTCATTAAAACATACTCATAAATACGCTAATGAGGCTTCTGGGGACGTTTTTTGAGAGAATTTTATTTTCCACATCTGAAAACCGCCAAAACCGGAAGTGACGTAACGATCAGGAATATGGTCGATGTAGACAATAGGAAAACAACGCATCACGTTGACAATGAGAGTTCGGAGAATGTTTATTCACGTTTGTATGATGGACCTCTGCCATACAATTATGAGCCTGCAGTGCGGACAAGAGAGCAGGGACAAAACGGGTAAAACATGTGATCACGATTTCCTGACGGGAAGGAGCAAGCTCTACAAATGCAATCATTTAACATGACGATGAAATTTTTTACTAGTTAACTAGTTAAAACAGACTCACTCACGACCGCTCCTACTGAGTACCAAGACACTCTGCAGTGATCAAAGGCAAAGTGCCGCACTCTTCTCCCTCTCGTGACGTCAAATGACACGATTTTCCCCCTTAAATTTTGAAAAAAATAAATAAATCCGGCATTAACTTTTCATATGGTATTTTTTATACAAGGTTATATATTCATTTAAAAAAAATCTACTTGCAATATGCACTTTAAGTGTGTGTCATTTAATATGACATGTACATGAGCAATCGGCATAAATAATACATAATGAATTCCAGCCCATGATATCTAAGCAACAGCAGTCTGAGGTGTTAAATGTTTATCTTATCACAATATTTGACAAAATAATCACAGTGTGACTCGGCCAAATTGTGCTGCTTTGGTTTCGTCTATCGCTGTGGAAAGAAGTCAGCTAACTCCTCTCTCTCTGTGATGGAGAACAGTTGAATGACAAGCGCACTGTTTAATGGCAATGGCAATGGCAATGGCAATTTATTTATATAGCACTATTTACTACAACCAGAGTTGACCAATGTGCTTTACAATACAATAACTAAAAACAACAGTAACACACAAGAGTAAAACAAGAATACATTTTGACATACACCAAAATAATCATAAACACGCTGTGCTTCAACCAGGATAAAACGCCTTATCGAACAGATAGGTTTTTAGTTTAGACTTAAAAATAGCCACAGATGATGCCATTCTAATAGGCACGGGCAAATCATTCCAGAGTCGTGGCGCAGCTGTAGCAAAAGCGCGATCACCCCTGCACTTCCGCCTCGTCTTGGGAATAAACAAAAGTCTCTGGTTAGAGGACCGAAGAGATCTGTTTACATTATGCTCAATCAATAAGTCAGAGATATATGGAGGAGCCATACCATTTAGTGACTTGTAGACAATAAGTAAAATTTTTATGGATCGCTGAGCCTGCAATGTCAGTCAGGAGGCATAATGGATAACAGAAACCTGGTTGGCAGGCAATTTAATTGATTGGCAGGTCTGAACTTGAGTGTTTATTGGTGAATGTTGGTGTCGGGTATCAGGTCTGAACAGTGATGTTGTTGTCCTCCCTCAGGTGTCGGCAGTTCGTGGAGATGGTGAACGGTACAGACAGTGAGGTACGGTGCTTTAGTGTTCGCTCTCCTAAATCCCAGGACAGCTACCCCGGCTCCCCCAACCTGAGCCCGCGGCACGGAGCTAGTACCAACACTCACTTGCACAACACAGGTAACGCACACTTTAGACACTGTGTAATATTCAAAACCAAATTTAAAACTAATGCAAGTTGTGTAGAACTTTGTGAAACACAGATCCCAAAGAACATCCTCTAAAACTCCGTGGGCTCAGATTTCCTGCTTCAAGAACACACTTGTAATAAGAAGTGAAACAGATGGTTTATTGAATCATTCGAACAGCAGTGGGCTGGATAATGTCGTTTCATAATTTAGCTGATAGACTTTCCACTCATAGCGTCTCTTTATAGTTCTTATGGTTGTCTCTCTCCTCGTGACTCAGGAGCAGACAGTCCCACATGCAGTAACGGGGTCACCCCTCCTAACAAAAATAAGAGTCACAACAAATACACAGGTGTAAGCTCCGCCTCCTCTTCTCCATCCTCCTCCCCGTCCTCCGTCAATTACTCAGAGTCAAACTCCACTGACTCCACCAAGTCGCAGCCCCACAGCGCCACCAGCAACCAGGAGACCAGGTCTGTGTATGTGATGTTGTTTATGTGATAATTATGTTTGTAATAAAACAAATGCAATCATTGAATAGGCTAAACAAAAAGTGTCTATAGAATTCACTTTGTTTCGTATGATGGAGGGCCAACTTTGCTTTTGGCTGTGAATTGACAGTGACAGTGAGATGGAGATTGAGGCAGAACACTACAGCAACGGCGTGGCAGACAGCTCGACTCGAATTATGAATGGAACATATAAACATCAGGAGATCCTGCAGGCGGATGACAGCAGCGTTGGCAATGGAGTAGCAGGTACAGAACTCGCTCGAATGTGATGAGATGTTTGAGAATTCTTCAGAAACTCAAACTGACTTATTTCGTGTTCTTTCTTCATTTTGGTGACTGGTTCCTTCTCTGCCGCTCTTTCATTTCCCCGTGAGAGCTTCTAAATTCAGCTCTTCTAAAATTAAGCCCATTAAATGATTTTTTTTGCTCTTCAAGGTTACAAAAATAGAGGATGATCTTGTCGTTTTTAATAGTAGCCTGACATCCACCGTGGAGTTAACTTGTTATGTTTTATGATTGTTTGGATGTTTGCATGTGTCTTTGTTTTGAAGCCATTCAACTTTGCTCATTTTTATCCATGCTGTTAGATCGAGGAGCTGGCATGACTTTAAATCACAGAATAAACAAACACAAACTCACGCACTCTTGGCAGTATTTATATCCCCAATGACTGTTTCACTGGCTCATTAAACATAACTGCTAATGTATAAAATAGAGCTAGGTGAGTTTAGCCAGCAAAATAAAAGGAAACATTTTTATCACAACATCTATGCGGGCAATTTGACAATGCGAGCATATTTGTGTGTGCTAGATGACGGCTGCAGCTCCAGACAGCTGTGTGGCGGAAACCAGGCAGCCACAGAGAGGATGATCCAGTTTGGCAGAGAACTTCAGGCCCTCAGCGAACAGCTCTGTCGCCAGTACGGCAAGAACGCCACTCACAAAAAGATGCTGCAGGTAGGAGAAGATGAGGGAAAGAAGTGGACCGAGTTCCCATTTGTATGGAAAACCTGAAATTAAATAGACAGTTCACCCAAAAATAAAAATTCTGTCATCATTTACTCACCCTAGAGTTGTTCCAATTCTGTATACATTTATTTGTTCTGATGAACACAAAGAAAGATATTTGGATGTATGCCTGTAACCAAACAGTTCTTGGCCACCATAGACTACCATAGTTATGAAAAATGACAATGGTAGTCAAAAGTGCCACAGAACTGCTTTCCTACATTCTTCAAAATATCTTCTTTTTTTACAATGGTAGTCAATGGTGGCCAAGAACTGGTGGCAAGGATTCTTCCAAATATCTTTCTTTTCTTTTTGGGTTTGTAAATGAAGACAGATTTTTCATTTTTGGCTGAACTGTCCCTTTAAGCTTAAATAACAATGACTATGTTTACATTCACCCTCATAATGGGATTATAATAGGATTTTGGCAATACTGTGATTCCACTTAACGTCATGTAAACGCAATCATTCATTTTGAATTTAAATAATGTGATAAAGCTCATAATCGCAGTAAGCATAATCTAAGTAACATATGTGGCGTACGCCGGCTTTAATAGCAATATGAAGGCACCTTAGAATTGTGAAGAAACAGCGCGAACGCCATGTGCGTACATCCCTGTTGCGGAGACCATTTCCATCACGTTTCTATATTCATCACGGCACCGGATAACCATAAAATAGGCCTACGTCCACATAGCGGTGTTTTGTGTTTGACGCGATTCACGCAAATATATATTAAAACTATAGCAAGTAACACACACCTACTTTACCCAAGAGAATCGGTTGTGCTCTGTATAATAGCATATAATCTAAGACTAAGACTAATAAAACTTCCATGTAAATGGGAGCAATGTCATTTAAACATGTTATTGCGATTAAGTCCTTACTCGGAATATTGGAAATAATCGCATTATTGATGCGTATGTAAATGTAGTCAATGTTAAGGAAACTATTCAGATCAAGTAGTTGACATTTATTTAGCAGAACAACATAATATAGAGAGCCATGTGATAAAGATTGTGACCACTTTCTTTATTAAATATTGCTGAAGTAGTCTGGCTGGACCTAATATTGTGTCTATCAAATGAGCAAACAAACACATCTTTCAACTTTTTGGAGAGTTTGTATTACTCCGACTCCTGTGCTGTGGTACTTTCTCCTGTTTGTCGCTGATGATAATAGACACATTGGAAATGTAAAGGTCATTAGCTCTGCGGGTAGCAGTACACTTGAAGCCTCTGTGCACGCTGGCATCTGTACATGTGTCTCTGTGTGTCTTAGGATGCATTCAGTCTGTTGGCGTATTCAGACCCCTGGAACTGCCCAGTGGGCCAGCAGTTGGACCCCATGCAGAGAGAGGCAATCTGCTCCGCTCTCAACAGTGCTATTCTGGGTAATGTTTTTTAAACACGTACCAAAATCCTGCAAACTTGTTTATCTTGGCATCAAATCTTTATGTGACCATATTAACAGAAGCTGGTAAATGGGGCTAACTAGGATGAAATCAATATTTTGATAATTCCTGTATGTTTAATAGTTGTCTTCTCTTCATTCAGAATCTCAGAATTTGCCCAAGCAGCCTCCTCTCATGCTGGCTCTGGGTCAGGCCACTGAGTGTGTGCAGCTGATGGCCAGGGTCCGCTCTGGGTCCTGCTCCTTCGCCAGAGTTGACAACTTTTTGCACTAGCCCTGGTCCCCAGGTGAGAGCACACTGCTATCTGCTGCTGATCTGACATTGTGTGATCTGTTTTACATTATTTATAGGCTGTCTAGGTCTTAGAAACGTTTAGGATAAAATGCATATACACTAGCGGTCAAACGTTTTAGAACACTTAATTGAAATGTTTCTTATTCGTCTCTTTTTTTGATCTGAACGTCCTTAAATGTCTAAAATTGGTTTTGTATAGGAGAAAGACAATTTTGTTTCAATACTGAATTTACATTTTATTTAATACACAAATGAGAAGATTGGAGTTTGGGTCCCTCGCCACAGGGAAGCGTCGGCTTGCTCACCGGGAGACTGCATTTATTATAGATAGTATTTATTAGAATGATCTTGCTTGTTCTATAGACACCATGCACTGTGCTGTGTTTTACCTTTTCTATGTTTTTCTGTTTTCCCTGGTTTCTCCTGTAAAGCTGCTTTGGAACAATGCACACTGTGAAAAGCGCTATATAAATAAAATTGAATTGAATTATTCGCTGAATATTGAAGGAGCACATAGAATAGATGCATCTCGGGTTGAAACCTCAAGAAGCTGTTTGATATAATGACGAGAAAACATTTCAGCAAATTCTAGGCAAAAGGTGACTACACTAATGATACTAAAATACGAAGGTGATGTATGTAATTTTTGGAGGATCTATTGACAGAAATGCAATATAAAATATAAACATGTTTTCAGAGGTGTATACTATAGACGTTATGTTTTTATTACCTTAGAATGAGCTATTTCTATCGAAATACACAATGTGCCCTTGCATGTTATTCGCCATATTGTTTCTATAGTAACCTTAAATGGACAAAATGCTCAGCAGAGCACGTTTTGTTAAAACATAATATCCTTCGGCAGAGACGTGAAAACGTGACATCATCTTATTGCTGTGTCAGTCACAATAATGCTTTGAAAGAATGGGGTGGAGTGAGCCGTTGGTTGCAATTCGCAACCTCACCACCAGATGCCGCTATTGTTTTTTTGTTTTTGTTTTACAACATACACAGTTCTTTTTGCTTCATTTCATAATTTCTATGAGTTTAGTATTATCGTATTTTTAAATCCGGAAATAAATAAGAAAATAAGTTGGATAGTTTGTCTAACATCAGCACCAATTCTAAAATTATAACTTATTTTATATCTGTCCACTAAAACCCATGCAAAATACAAATGTACCAGAGTACTATTGTAATAATTTAAGAAATCATACATCTTGAATGCTGACTTAACTTAATATTTTCCTCAGGCCATGTTCGGGACAGCTAAGAAGAGGACTTTCCAAGTGGTTGCTATGAGGAGAGCACGCGTTTGAATTGGTGTGTCGCTTGCCGTTTGCCAGAAGCAGCCGAGCAGAACGAATAGAAACATGAGAAGAGAGGCTTCTTTTTAATTTAGTATTATCAAATACAAATTGTGTGACACTATTTAAAGCGAATTAATTATTCTGTTTATCTAGTCATTTTTATTTTAGTTTATATTTTGTCAGTTTGTTGTGCTCATCATGAAACAAATCAACTTCCCAATTATTTTGTCAAGGGTGAATTCAGTGCATAGTATTTCATACCATATCGAGAACACTCATAATGGTAAGTTCCTACTGAATAAGAGCTACATCCTCGGGTTTCTCAGTCAGAGCTCAGGTATTTAAAAGAATGTTTTGTCTTCAAGAGTGCGATATTCGCAGAAACAGATGTTGCTTTACCAGACCATACTGTGGTTTTTAAAGCAGGTCCTTTTCTACGTACAAGCAAATTTAGTTTTGGGTCGACTCAACCGTATCCGCCCCTTTATGAAACTGATACTGCGCATAAGGGAGTTCCTGTGTTTATGTTGAAGGGTTGAGATGATGCATGGCTCCTGGCATCTCGCCTTTTAAGCTTCCTTACTATCTGAGACACCAGCACGAGATTCATTAGACACAATCACACAGTGACTACGCAAACTTGGGTCCAATGTAGGTGAATTATATTTCGAACTTTTCCCAAAATGATCTATTTTACTGATGTTTTATCATCTTTATCGCAGTAAGTATCATGCAAATAGTTTACTTTTTAAGTTATAGGTATATATGAAATTAACGTGATTTTCTGGTTTTTGTGGATGTACCAAATAAAAACAAACGTACATTAAGGTCAGTGGTTTGGTTACCGACATGAGGCTTGCGAGCTATCTTCTTATACTGCTTCTGTAAGTTTTATACCCGTGTGAATAGTTTCACTGTGTTGATAGCCCTGTTAGATTTCTGACCACAGGCTGACACCGTTTCAACATTTGTTATTGGTTGTTTCATTGGCTGTTACATGTTCTAGTTTCATTTCCATTGGATGCACTGTACTTCAAAGAAAGCATGTGGCGCATTACTGTATCCGTCTACCTCTCCTCTTCAGTAATGGAGGGGCAGAAAACTTGCAACATGCAAGAGATTTTGAATGACCTTTGGTTCCTCAGAAAACGCTAACAAAACGTGTATTTATTTAGTAATTAGAACATCTCCTTAAATCACAGTTGTCTTTGACCTACAACTTCACCGCAACCTCATATCAGTGCTGTTTTCTTTCTTGGCCCTTCTAAGTGTGATATTAACAATAGCTCAGGCACTTAATGCTAATTTTTATGTCTTTTTAGCAGCCTGTGTTTTCTTTTGGTTGTGGCGTCACTCCCCTCAACTCTTTTTTTCAAACAAATGGTCCATGAAGGAAGACTGTCCTGACAATCCCACACGTCGACCCAGCATTTCAGTCAGCCAGCGCGCCGTCGTGGTGTTGAATGTAGCTTAGCCGATTTTAGTCTAGTTTTATTTTTCACGTTTTGCTGCTGGCCGTTATGAGATTGTTTGTTACATTCCCTTACCTACACCTGCTTTCGTGAGTTCAGTTATACCTCATTTATTCTTTGGACTGTGCTGTCAAGCTTGTTGTATCATGTCAGGTCTTCAAATAGAAAGTCTGTGCAGTGCAGTAACTATATTGGTTGACCTGATGGTCTGGTAGGTCACAGAGGTCACGAGGTCCCACTTACATGCTCCTCAGTATCTAAAATAAACGCTTTCGTCTTTGGACCTACATTATAAAAATAATGCAAGGTTACAAACACAGACGGAACATTACGCCCCACCATTTATGTCTATTGACACAGCCTGATCCCCAGTATTGTTAGTCGCTGTATTGAAACATTTCACTTAAGTTGATCCAGCTGATCATTAAGTGGTGGTTTCTTGTTGCATGGGGACATCACGTGTACTTTTTCCTGTCGGAGTTTGATACAATATGGCAGAACAGCTCGTACACCTACTGACCTGTAAGTTTTAGATCTTGGGGCGGCTTTTTAATGCCAAATGTTTTGGAACTCGTCTTAGTCTAACTAAAATGTGTGTAATGTCATTTTAAAAATGATCCACCTTTAGAACTTAATACCGGCTTTAAATAGGGACCTGCGTACATATGCGGAAGGGACGAAAGTAGCTAAAATCCTTCTCATCGAGACGCAGTGATATTCCTGTCTCCAGTGACGTGGGGCGGGAGAGATGTAATGGATTACAGCAAGCTGTGCACAGTTTAATTTTATTATGATTTTAAGTTGATTTGAGTTTTATTTTAGCATTTGTGAAATGAGTTACCCTCTACTTAGCATGAACCTTTAAAACAACATAAAAAAGAAAAACAATAAAAATAAGAAAAAAGAGACATACCTATGTACTGGAAACATAATACAGAAATATTGTACTCATTTAATTTTGACAGAATTATTTTTATTAAAATACACATCCATGAGCAAAACGGTGTCTTGTCTTTTGTATCATTTTGGAGTTTTTTCTTTGCCTATCACTAAGTAAATAACACTTAATACAATTCATGGAAAATGCATCTGTGTCCTGCTGCATGTTTTAAAGTATGATACATGCACAGTATATACATTTAGCCGTGTGTGTGTTTATTAAAAAAAATCATTGTCATGTATCATGAAGGTCAAAACTCTATGAAACATAGCCACATTTTTATTATTAATTCAATGTAAAGTAATATTTACAGGAAAATGTTAAAATTAACAAAACAATGAAATGTAAATTATGCATAATTTTAAATAGAATAAGTGCACCGGATTGGTGGGATGAAGCATGTAGGTTATTAGTCTTTGAGGTTGTTTTCTTCAAGCACTGGACTGGATAACCCTGATTTTCTATTGAGCTTTTCTTTACCATGAACTGGTTTGAGAAGTTTGGATACTGAAATGCAGTGCTTAACAAATTTATTAGACCACCAATGTAAGGTTTGTGCCACATCTGACCTTACAGTATTGGTGATTACCAAAATATTTTTTTGTTTCATAATTTACCGTGTCACAAGAAAGGCTGGAAAATAGAAAGCCCTTTATTATTTTTCATTTAGATGCTCACACAACAACAATGCTAGCGAGAATGCAAATTGTTATCAAGTTCAAAAGAGGCCATGCTAAATATTTGTTATTTAATTTTTTAGACTAGTTTATTATTGAACTAAAAATGACCACTTCTTTTTGTTTTAGACATGTTTTAAGCAGGTTCCTAAAACATTTGTTTACTCTTTATTGTGACGGGTGATCTAATACATTCGTCAAGCACCGTACATTAATCTCTACATAGGCCGAACCATCTCTGGATATTCTGGAACAAGAATGTTAATTTAGGCATCATAACAATAACTTCAATAAGAACATCAAACATTTTACATTTAGTGTGTTAAAAATAAATTGTAGAAACAGATTTCAAGCCTTAACAACGAGACAAATAGCTATGCAATGTAACTACTGAAACACACCCTGACATTTTCTTCTGGCCAGGAATAAACATGTTCATGCTGAGGTAGACTGGTATGATATTTCTGTGCTAGCAATATGCTTAGATCTTAAATAGGAAGTTTAATATGCAGTTTGCCTTATTGGGCATAAACAAAATGTCTGAAGCCTGTAATGTCATAAACACAGAGAAAAGCATCTATACCTGAAATGACATGACACGCACCCGACAACAGAGGGCGCCAGTTCTCTATTCACAACGCTGTAAACAGATGCTGCCTTTACTTTAGGCCTTTCCTAGAAACGCTACATCATGTCAGTTATCTTTTAGGCAAAAGTAATAGTTTTGTGACCATACAATATAAGTCAATGGGGTCCAGTGTTGTTGGAACACCAATGTACTTCAAAATATCTTCTTTTGTGTTCTGCAGAAGAAAGTCATACAGGTTTAGAAAGAAATGAAAGTCAGTAAATGATGAAAGAAGTTTCATTTCGGGGAAACTATGCCATTGAAGTTGTGAGTATACCTCGGCAGTAATGACTTTATATTCGATTCATGCATTATGAAATGAAATATGAAACACAATTAGTGTAGTTTTCATAATTACAAAATTCTTTCAAAATTTGTCATTTTGGTTAAGAAACCAGACAAATAATTTTAAATACTTTTATTATCTTTATAGAACATTTTATAATCAGCATATAGCATTCACAGTATTGTACACCTCGACCCATCTGATTATAATAAAAACACGAACTTCTAAAGATTTGTTTTGTCCATGATACAGAGAAATAGAAACCTCCTCTCCAGAATTCTAATATACATACAAAAGTACAAGAATAAGAAAAATACTTTCCATATTTTACACGTATATAAAATGCTCTTTTTTATAAAAGGCCTCCTAGTATACAAAAGTCTCCATCATTTAATATTTCTATTTATACATATACATTGACATACACAAAAAAAATAATGCTCATGTGGTATTATTGGTGCTCCGATCGTGTGCTGTTCTGTGTTTAGATCAAAACATTGTCTGTTTACGTATGAGGGAATATGCATCACTTCACTTTGTCCGGAAGAAATTCCAGACCAGCACATCACTCTAGGTATACTATCACCAAATCAACAATAAAACAGAATTAAATTAAATATCACATCTCTCAAGAAGTCTGCTCATAATAATGTTGCTAAGAGTCGCTTGGTGTCAGTTTTACAGATGTTATGTCTAGACCGGTTTAAATAAACCATCTTGTTTTTTAGACTCAAGGTTACTTTGGCTTTTGCAGTAAAGAAACGCCTCTTTTGCTGATCGAGTTGAACCAGAAGACACATCGGAGCCCTCACCTTCAATCACAACCATCATATGACATGTACAGATTTGCTTCCTGATTATTTTCACTGGCCCCTACCTATTTAAATCTTCTTTAAAACTAAATAAATATATTAGTAACGTATTCACTTCATTTATGCTCAGAAATAGTTTTGCCTCAGCAGATCAGGACAGGACAAGTAAAAACCAAAAACAACGTCCTCCATCTAATGTGCATGGTTTGACAGACAGCCTTTGAAACCCTGGAAGTCCTGAGGCAGGTATCTCCACAGTCTAAACAAGCATTCACCTGGGAAACCTTTGCCTAAAGCAGGTTCTTCCATGCTGAGGTCTGTTAAACATTAAAGAAACAATATTTTGCTCGGAGTCTGACAGTGTCTACCTCAGTGCCATTTCTGTAATATTATACTGTAAAAATATGACTAAACACACACAAAAAAAAAACCCATAAAAGCCTCGCAGCTCAGGAGTGAATTGTGTGAAAAAGGTCCCAATGTGCAGAATTCTGGCCTTTCCAAACATGAAAGGAATTTCCTTTCTTTCTCACAGAAAAACAGAGTGCACACAGGAGAATTGGACAGAATGAGCCTATGAGAGGTCATGTTTCTCTACATTTAAACATATAGATTCCTATTTTTCTGGAGGGGAGCAAAACAAAGCGAGAAACGCATTAAATTAACATAAAAAGAGCTGTTTCTTAAAGGAATGGTTCAACCTTCAAGTCATTATTTACATGCCCTCCTGTCATTAAACCTATGAGATTTTCTCTCTTCTGCTATATTTTGAAGAATGTTGGTAACCAAAAACCGTTGGCCCCCATTGACTTCAATTGTATGGACACAAAGCCAATGCATGTCAATGTGAACCAAGGTTTTTTTTTGTCACCAACATTCTTCAAAATATCTTCTTTTGTGTTCTACGTAAGAAAGAAAGTCACACAGGTTTAAAATGACAACAGGGTGAGTGAATGATGCCAGAATTTTCCTTTTGAAGGAGACCTATTCCTCTAAAGCAGGAATTCAATTGCAACTGTGTGTGCCTTTTATGAAAATATTAGAAATGCAAATATCAAGGATGTGCCAACACGGTACGTACATTGGCATTTGAATAAATGCACCGTGACAGCCGAGAGGGAAATGTGGTTTCTGTGCCAAAGGCAGAGTGGTTTTAATGCTACACTTCATTCACCGTCTCAGGTTCTAGATACGGCCAGACATCAGAGATCAGAATGAATTGTGAGAAGATACCTAATAACACCACTTCAAAATCATTAAGTTGAACTTTGAGGCCTAGAGAAACCAGACTGAGTAGATATCAGTTTGAGGTTATATCAGCATCCATCATCATCACTATTAAAGTGAGAGGAATCAAAAAAGTATTGGTATCACTTTAACCAGGTGATGCCAGCCCCTCCCATCCTCGGAGATGTGCAAACGATAACATCAGGCATCCAGTAGTAGCTAGCGCACTTTATTCGCTGTGTTTGTGAGCAGACGGACATGTCCGTGAAGTCAGTGTGCGAGATGAATACGGTTGTCCGAACAAAGACTAAGGCGAGATAAGTGGAGAGCCGTAAGGCACTTCCATAATGTGAGTCACACAGCGGGATTGTTTTCTTGTTCATGGAGTGTATTATGAACAGTGTGTTTGGTGAAAGCAGTAGCAGAAAATAACTTAATAAAATATACATTTCCTTCATTTTTTTGTCAATGTGCATGAAGTCGCAATAATGCGTCCTACTCCTTCATGAACTCACAACGTAATAAAGTTTCCATCCTCTCGCATGCTTTCCTGGCTGCTGCTCATCTTGGTGGGGCTGCCGTTGTGTGTAGGCGTGGTGAGCGAGCTCAATGATGCCTTGCTGTCTGACAAAGAGCTGCTACTGGGCAAGGAAACACTTTGTGGGAGTGGCCTGTGCGTGAACACTCCTGATGACAGGGCGTTACCGTGGCTTCCGTTGCCATTAGTCAGACGGTGTGGCATGTAGGATCGCACATTGTCATTCTCTAAAATGAGATCGGTATCGTCATCGCTCTCTCCCTCAGCCACGCTGTTGCTGTATTGGCTAGCATTCTGCGAGGCGGGACTGGGGGCGGAGTCGTGGGAGAGGGCGGAGCCTACCGAGCCAACTGAACTGTTGCCCGCCGAGGTTTTACTCGCACGATGCATGATGTTGTTCCGTTGATTGACAGGTTTCACCGTAACTATCAAGTTGTGACTATTGGCGACCATCATGTCGGTGACTTGATCTAGTGATTTCCCTGCCACGTCGATACAGTTTACCTCCAGGATCTCATCGTTTACTCCCAGTAATCCCGTGCTGTCAGCCAGGCCGCCCTTTACGAGGCGTGAAATGAAGACACCTGGAACTTTCTCCACCCCTTGGGGAGTCACACGAATACTGACGCCATCGCGGATGTAGAAGCCAAGAGGTTTGTAGGTGCCTTGTTTGTGCAAACAGACGCGCAGATGAGTCTCAGGCAAGATGTCCACGTCTATGATGGACGAGATCTGACGGAAATCCTGCGGAAGGCCGATGAGCAGGCCCGCTTTGGATTTCGACTGCTGGGAATGACGCAGACCTGCTAAGCCCTTTTTTCTTCGCTGAAGAGAGCCTGTGGGGAAGGGTACGGCGTCATCTTCATCTATATAGGAAAGAGAGAGAGCGAGATGAGGCAACCATGTACATACAAAAACCATACAATTTCCATACAAGAAACTTATAAGTTGTAAGAACTTCTATGAAAATATCTATAAAAGTATATTTTATAAAAGTATATTTTATAAAAAGTATATGTAATATTATATATTCGAACTTATTCAAACTTAAACTATATTTTATATTTTGACTTATTTAAAAACAATCAATAAATATATATTTAATACTATATTATTTAATTTCTATTAAAAATATATAAAAATATATTTTATAAAACTATATTTACTATTGAATATTTTGACATCTATAAAAATTATGATAAATACATTTTAATATACTTTATTTAATAAAAAAACTTCAATTAAAATCTCTAAATATATTTTATAAAAATAAGTTTAATATACAATATTTGAACATTTTACTTTTAAAAAATATTTCTAGAACAATCTATAATTTTTTTACTTCTTTAATACATTTTAACATTTATATAAAAAAATCTATATTATATAATTTAACTTGTTTAAAGATCTATAGATATATTTTAATATAACATATTTTATGAGATAAAAATACTACTATAAAAATATATTTAATATATGTACAGTATATAAATATAATATCTCATAAACTTTTGATAATGTGCCATGTTATAAAATTACTTCTTCTTATAAGTGGTATTAAATATATACACCTCAGTTTGCTTAAACAGTTTTTAAGGTGCTACAGAAACAAAAATGACACTTTAAACCGGCTTTGATCTCCTTCCATCTAATTCCTTCAGTCATAAAAAGTGGACAGTGCCAGCCCCCACAACTCCACACAAACTCACAGTTTGTCCAGCAAATTCAAGGAGAGATTTAGTGCACATACTGCAGTTCACTGGCATAAAATACTGTTGCCCATTACTAAAAATGAATGCAGACTGATCTACAAAGAGCTTCGCTGTCTTCTACCATCTGTCAGTGACCTCATTTACACAACTAAAAATCATTTTTAGATCCATTATTTTCAATGTCCTCTGAACCGATCAGTATGATATTGAAGAATGTTTATACAAAGCATTTAAAATAGAAGAATAAAGGTCAACTGGAGTGGCATAAATGGATGGATGCACAAACAACGGCTATAATAAATCTGTCCAAGGCACTTGGAATAGGTCGAGGGTCACAAGACTGAATCAGATTAAAAGCAGATTTAATCAAAGCCTCTCTGCTAATACCTTATATTCACCGTACAAAACATCCAAAGAATCACAGCGTATGCATTTGATGGCAAAACAAGACTTGTTTTAACCGATAGACAGGAGAAACTGGATCTGAGATACTGGAATGTGGTGGGAGGTAATGTGTCAGTGGTGAAAGTGAATGTTTTTGGTTATTTTTAAACGGCAGCATGGGGTTTCGAGCTCAAGTCTTTTTGTGATCATGAGAGCACAGCCTGCTGGGAGTAGAAATATCAGGAAGTCATCAACACCTTTCCTCCAGTCTGCTGACTAACATTAAACTGCGGGTGTGTGATTAGATTTTGTGAAGTGTGCATTCTAAAGCCAAATAAGAAACACAGAAAGCAGGTGCTTGCCTGTCCAAAATGGCTGATTGGGTGTTTGCCACAAAGTTGATGTGTGGATGATAATATGTTCCGACAGATTTTACAATATCAAACAACATATTATTGATCTGAAACCATCTGTGCAGAGATCTCAAAGTAAGGGATTAAATTAATTCGACTGTAAGACTTCAAGTCCAGAATTCTTTGACTACAGATTAACAGCTCATATCTAATTAATCATCACCGGACACCAGGGGTCTGCTGGGTAATGAACTCTGACCCCTCTGCTCATATGGAGGGTCGCACACAGCGGATGATGACACAGGACAGCAGACAAAATGTAGCGCACATCAAAGCGTGTGTTTGTGTGACCTCCATATTTTATTGATATAAAAAAAAGTTATTTCAAAACCTAGTGTAGTGGAGTAGGTGGGGCGAGACCATGGTTCGAGACCGGTGAGTTATTGTTAATGAGCGCCAGCTGTGCGCGCACCGGTCTCGAATCACGTAGGAGATAGGGAGCATATAAGAGAATGAGAAACCGGACGGTCGAAGAGAGAGGGACCGGGCCCGAACATGTTTGTTTTTGTATTTATTGTTTTGTTCGCCGGCGGTCGGCATTGAGGGGCCGCCGTCTGTTATTACTTTATTAAATGTTTAAATGTCTTCCGGTTCCCGTCTCTTCCTTCCTTTTAATGAACCTTGTTACACCTAGATTGTTCGTTTGATCTCATTGGCTACAAATGGGTGTATATAAGCTTAATTTAGACTAAAAGCTTTTACATAGTATGCAAAAGTTGTACATTAGTACATTAGAGTACCTGGACCCCTACAGAGAGCAAGGCAGCTTTCATTATTATACCAGCTCAAGGCTGGAGATCAAGAGAGACGGGCCAGATGGGGTGTGTGAGAGTCAGACAGGCGGGTCAGAGATGAAGTTTGCCTCAGGGTCACATGTTAATGTCCCACATTCTTAATGTGTTAAAGACATATACAGTTCTAATGTTTGTGTGGTTGCGGGTGTGTACATGGGGTATCTTGTAAACACTATCCTAATTTGTGAAATGGAATGATGTATTGCTTCCAGATCAGAAGCTAATGCATTGAGCTCTCAAGACTGCTTAAGATATATCATCTCCGACCTCACCCACACACATATGTTCAAATAAACCCCTGTCCATACTGAGATTGAATCTCTTACAGCAACAGTCCATCTCAAACCATTAATCACTTAACCTGTGTGTCAAATAACCACACAATACAAGAAATCAAATGACCCCACTTATATCCAGTACGTTTCCACGGTAACCTCTCATTACTGCTGCAAAGCTGCCAGGTGACTGTTGTGAGGGATTTTTGGTTTGATTCGGTCAGATTGCGATGCATTTTTAACTCTGACTGACATTTGTAACAACGTTACTGAACCATTTATCAGATTACGCCAGTCTAAAAAAAATAGAAGATTGTATTACCAATACCTACATGCATTTCAGACAGTTAAAAAAATCTGTTTCAAGGAATTAAAAGAAATAACATTTTTATTGTGATTATTTATGCATTACGTAGTAAATATGAATTGTATTATATTAATTATAATTAATTATATCAAGTAGTTTTATAATGAAAAAAAAAAAATGTTTCATTGTCAACCAAGAATAAAAGAGATTGTTTATTCACCCAAATGTCATATTAAACGTGTATGACATTCTATTTTCAGTAGAACACAAAAGAAGATATTTTGATGAATGTCCGTAGCCATGTTGGTTCCATTATGGAAGTCAATTTGGACACAAAACCACTATTTTCTCAAAATATCTTTTGTGTTTCACAGATGAGATAGGTTTTGAATGAGATGAGGGAGTATAAATGGTGACAGAATTTTTATTTTGGGTAAACGATCCCTTTAACGGTTTAAAGAATTTAAATTAGAAGCGCTTCCTTCAGTAAAAACTTTGTCACTTATTCAGACTGATAACTTGTGAATTTATGGGTCTTTATGAATGATCCGTTAAAATAAATATTTTTGTTTGTGAATTACACCACATAACTGAAAGCAGCTTACGAAGATGCATCTTCCCATTCTTTTGTAGGAAAATGCCTTTTTATCTTATCAAATCCTACTGCAAACATCTCTGGTAAAACATTGTTTTAGTATAATTCAGAGCAAACATCTAGTCTAAACACGTGAAAGGTGCATGGCCAATCCAATATCTGACTGTAGCAGAAGTCTTTCACAAGCACATGAAAAATAAAATAAAATCATAAAAACGTCCAGGGGTCTAAGGCCCACGGGCACAGACTGAGCTGAGCTTTGTGAACATTGCTCTCTGGATTACAAAGACACAGAGAGACTTTAGAGATTTCCACTCCTCTCACAGCATACTCTTCTCAACATCTGTGTCTGGAGACTAGACCAATATTCAACTTGGGCACCATAGTCATGGAAATTATTGTGTTTCTTGTACTAATTTACTCATTCTTTTTTAAACATTTGTTTCTGCCAGAGTCAAGTCTACAATAACAACAAAAAGTCAAAAAAGTATTTCCCGTTTCACAAAATTTGATACTAAAATATCAAACCAAGTGACATCTGCAAAGAAATCTAAGGAAATTTGTGAAAAGTGAAAATTCACTTTCAATTAATGGCTCTTCCTAGCTTTGAGTTAAAGAATGTTGCTGTTTGAAGACGTTCAACAGACAAAAATAATTTGTATAGGTACACCTGGGATGACACAAGGGTGAGATAATTATTCAAATTTTCCTTTTTTCAACAAAACTTTTCTTATAACAAAGAGAACTAAATTCACTTGACTCCGTTATCATCTAACCAGCTGGTTTTTCGTGGATGTATAAAGTTATTCTGCTCTCGCATTTGTTTTTTATATGATAGACAACTTCAGAAAACAAGAACACTTCAACAAAACCTAATTTCTTGTCAGTCCGCGATCAGACTCATTACTCTCTCTCAGGTTCCTCAGTGAAGATTATTATTGTAGAACAGGATAGTTTATTGACTCAGTGACACAAGCTCCAGGCAGTGTGTTTTGTTAGTATAGGGTAGCTTATTTGCCCAGCGTTAACACCTAATAATGTGATGTTATGGCAAGGCTGGACAGCTTATTGACTGCGACCCTACACAGCACATGGGTGGGTTATTAGTGCAGTCATATATCATGAATGACTGTAAAGTCTCTCACCAGCAGGCAACATCTGCTGTGTGTTTGACTGTGCTCATGACATGATACTGGTCCTGTATCTAATATACACGATTTAACTGCTGTCAATCAATGACATTCCTCATTAGCTCAATGTGTGAATTCTGACATTATACTGCATACTATTGATATTTTAATTTGCTTAATGGGTAGTAATTGGTCAACTCATCAGAGTACTGGCGAACTTCATTGACCAATTTACATGGGGTCTGGTCTTCAAAAGCGTCCCTTCGGACAATGTTTTCTCTGTCAGTCTCTCTGTTGGCCGGAGACAGGTACAGAGCACAGGTGGACAAGCTTGTCAAGATGAATAAAACAGGATGACAGCTGAAGAGCAGCTGCTGTTGGCTAGAGAGAATCAGACACCTGATGCTGTTAGTTGGAAGCAGGTGACACGGCTACATCAGATGTGCGTTCACGCAGAACTTGTCTACCTTTTTCTGCCGAGTCTGGATCTCATTATTACCTTCATGGCCTAGCGGGAGATGTCTCTTATAGTTTTGGCCATAAAGAAATATATATTTTTTTTCTTATCGTACTGTATTGCAAATCAATATTTTCAAAATTACTTCCAATATCACATGTTACCATGTTATTATCTAGTATGAATTTAGGATATGAGCTTAGTTCTGCTTCTGATCCACTTCCTCTTTTTGTCCATCACTAAACAATTCAACAGCACATTTTATGGATCTGTTTGGGTGTGGCCGTCACCGCGGGTTTACACACTAACACGTGATGCGTGTGCTTGGTTCTGACTGTCTGACCTCATCCTCTATTACCACCATCTGGAGACTAACTCTCAGCCATATGGTGTTCACAGTAACGCCAATACTCAGCGACACTGTCAAATGTGAACAAGAGTTTAAGATCTGAAGACCTGAGACTGAACAATGAAAACTCACATTCTTGATGCTAATAGACACAATGTTTTGATACATACTTCTTTTCAGTCTTATAATGCAGGTGTAAATGGGGGGTGGTGTAAATGCTGTACATTTCTGTGTTTTTTGAGATTGTAATGCTTTTAATGTGTTTTAGTTCCATTGGGATTACATCATCGACTGATGAGAGCTGGAATTAATCCAAAATGATTCATAACAACATAAAAGCGTGCATATATCCTTCCGAAACCTCAAATTTCCACATTTCAATTTTCATTTCTTGCAATAAATCATTATTATTAGTCCCCCCTTTACGTCACTGGCTTTTGCAAATATCTAATCAATATAAAGTGCTTGTCAAATTTGACCACACAGTTTTTTAACTTTTTATTTATTCCAATTCTTGAAAAACAGCCAATTTGGACATACAAGGTTTCAGACAGACAGCAATAATATCTGACAGCTGTTTAAAAGTCTTAAGAGATGAATTAAAATACAAACTGATAAAAATGCACAATGTACCTTTAATGTACTGCAAGTCACTTTGGATAAAAGCGTCTGCAAAATGCATGAACGTAATATGAAATATTATATGAAAAAAAACACATTAAAAACATTAACTAACAGTTTACATCCAAGCCTTTTTATTTATTATTTTCTTAAAAAGGAACAATGCACATTACTTAACATATGCATTTAGATCCATTATGTAAATATGACAGATTCAGCTATACAGGCTCATTTTTATGGCAGGTTGATGGTTAAAAAAGGTCAATAAGTACATAAAGAATCTTTTAATATCAGATTCAGCAGACGTATTTTGTAAAGCAACTGCATTAATGTAAAATGGCCTCATGGTCACCTGGTGTTCACGTATCAGCATTTTACAAATGCATCAAACTTCACTCGCCCAATAAAACTGTTATCAGTTTTAAAAATATGGAACTGCATGCAAGCACACAGACACGGAATTTAAATTCCTTGCCAGAAACACCTGTTCAGAGATCAACCAGGTTTTGTTTTACGGCCACAAGTTTTGAAAATGGGATTGTAAGTTCTCGCACTTGAACAAAGCCTCCATCTACGTTAGCTTCCTCCCTGAATCAATGAGGAAATACAGGTTCTGCTTCCTAATTCTCCCCCTGTGACATCAATGCAAAATATTCTATACTACTCATTTGTTCACCTGTGTTCTCCTTATCATGTACGTTTAGATCATTTCTGTAGTTGTTTGCACTACTAAATGTCAGGCTAAATGTAAAGAAATTGTCTAAATGTCTTTGCGTTTTACACACACATTCTCATTTTGAGCATCATTTTTGTGCACAGCTTGCATACTGTATATTTATCTGAGACACATTTAGGCACATAGTACAAATAAAAGTAAGCCAGTGCAGTAGGCATGACCCATCAACCATTTTTCATAGCACTGGATTTCCAAAGCTCACTCACAAATGGAACTAATAATAACCTCAGAATGACAAAACATGCGTGCCTCGTGTAGGGAGTGGTGCGTAGAGCCAATATCAAAGACCAGGTCTAAGATTAGCCACAACCAGTTTAACAAGCGCACGGTTAAAATGGGAGCAATGTCATCCCAGTCACAGAGTCTCTTTTCATCTCTTTTTCCTTCCGAGCTCCAGAGTTTCTCTCTTCCTCTGTTATTCTCTACACAGTACTTTCCATTTCTATGGTTGTCATGGTGATTGGCAGTATGATACCGCACCTGTGGAGCAGACCAGTCTGCCCAACTCAAACCCACCTTTGTTCTTTGATTTGCTCTCCGATTGCTTTTGGCTGACAGGTCAGTCATCAATGGGTTACAAGGACAAAACATACACTGCGTCTACTGTAAAAATGAATCATTGGTAATTATTGATGTGTTTGTAAGTATCTGTAGTGTAATAGATGTACTTTAATAAAGTTTGGCTTTTTTAAAGCGGTAGTTCACCAAAAAAAGAAAGTTCTGTCATCATTTACTCACCCTCTTGTTATTTCAAACCTGTATGACTTTCTTCAGCAGATAGAAAATTGAAAATGGATGACCAAACAACATTGGCCCCTATTGACGTTCATTGTAGACACAAAACCACGGAGATATTTCTGAGCTTACCTTTTCATGGCAAAGTATCTTCTCGTGTCATTCCAAACCTGAAAGCCACACAGCTTTGGAATGACACAAGGGTGAAGAAATGAGGCAAAATTATTGGGTTACCTACAATGTCTGGGTCACAAACTTCAAGGCAATTTATTATCAAAAAATTCTGTCATTATTTACTCTGTTATTGTTGCTTTCTATGGAACCCCAGAATGAAGAAGTTTGAAGAAACTTCACATATCAATTGTTCTATAAAACAACAATGTATAGAGGTCACAGATGTAAAGTTGCAAAAAAGGAGTTTGTGACCTCAGAATATTGTAAATATAGCACAAGATATGTTTTTATGATGCTTCTATGACAGTATCTGCATCTTGAAAGCTGTGGTCACCAAATACTGGTCCATGTATGAAGATTGTAGTACATTGTTTCATGGTAAAATTATTTTGATTTTTGTAACTATTCCATAAAAGCCCATAAACAGGAAACAAAGACAATCTGATAACCGTGAAACAACAGAAAACCTAGGCCGCGACAGCTTTGTTAAAAAGTAAATCAATATGCCCCAATATCCTCCTCCCCCTCCATATCTTCCACACAGGAATTGAATGCTTTGGTGTTAGGATGATGTTTCAATATCATCCGTGATGTCAAAACAAAAACAGCATGCAAGGAGCATGTTACACCGACGTGCCATTCAGATCACCCTATGCACTATACATAGCATACTCATTGAGCACAGACAAGTGCAGGCATGAGAACACATACAAAACACAAACACGGGCCCGGGGGTGCAGAACAGCTGCTGAATACTGAGATCACTGTGCACAGACAGAATGGTCATGGCTGGAAACATGTTTCCCATTCTACCACTTCTATGTAACCCATTATAGCAAATGGGATGTACACCTGAATGTCACATACAATCTTCCTCAATTATTAGCCAAAACCACACTTTTATGTGCTAAAGTCTTTCAACCAAAATGGGAATATAGCCAGTTCTTTTCTCACAAGAGGCTTCTGCCTATACAGTAGATGTGGTTGGTTTCTAATGAGGCGCATAGTTTTTCTTCAATACCACCACTCACAAACACAGCCTCGCTGTACAACCCCTGAGACATGACAGCTACAAATAAAATCTCTTAGCTCTGGGGTCTTTCTTGAAGTGTCTTTTTATTAAGCCATGTGCTCTCAGTCAGCATGGGGAGAGAATCCATGGAGTTGAGAGATAGTTGAAAGGCCTCCTCTCCTTTAAAATGGGCTTCCTTGATATGTCAGCTCTGCGTTTGTTGCTGAGAAGAGTGCGGACAATCTTTACATGCACCAATCTACAACTGTTTAGACAAATGCTGAATGCTTTCACATTAGCACGTCACTTTGGATGAAAGTGTCTGCTGAATGTATTCATGTAAATGTCACTGCGTCCTCACTCATTCTCATCTCAATAAGCTGTGTTTATCCTAAAATGTTACGGATGTTAAACTAAAGTCTATTTAAAGGATGTATAGTGATGTCGCCCAACAAATATTTATAGAAATCCTATAAACTCTATTATTAACAAACCCACCCCATCAAGAAATAAAAATTGAATGTAATACGAGATTAGGTATGATTCCATAATGTGTTATAAGGTGTGCGCCGGTTTGTAATATATTGTACCTTATCTAAATTCTGTTGTACCTTAATCAAAATGTAGATTAAAATAACCCCAAATTTCATTAAAATGATGCTTCCCCCATCAAGGTTTTGTCAAACTGGTCCCCATCTGCCCAGCAAACACTCAATGCGATGAGCTCATGCTAAAAGCCAGATCAATCTGTCTCAATGCCCTGTTCAGACTCAGTCTAAAAGCCCTGGTCAGAGATATCCGGGTGGGGTCGGGATCTAATTAGGGACCTCTGATAATCCCACCAGCTCACGGGATACAAATTACAATACATCCTCACGTCCATCATTCAATGTACAAGCAGTCTGCTACATTTATATGAATCGCTTAGAATTCAAACCATATGTGTTTGTTTTAATTGTTTACATTGTGTTACTGTTATTACCACAAATTTAGAAAAGAGTATTTTTAAACCCCAATAAAAGTCAAGAATTAGATTTACAAAAGATCTTAATGTAGAACAATTGTTTCCATTGTTTTACTTTCCTTGATGCGCCGTAAAACACATACAAACGGTATGTAAGCAGTCTGCTACATGAATAAATGTTAAATGTTAATAAAGTCTGCATGTCTATAACAACTCTTCATGAGGGTGGACATTTCTGTTCACATACGCAGACAGACTTGCTTTGACGTATTGAAAAACACATTCCTAAGAACGTGTCTCGCCAGCTGATAGTTCCTGTTGTTTTGTTTCCCTTATTGAAAAAAAGTATTAACCATTATAAAATGATATCAAATACAACGCCAACATATGAACTGCATAAACTGCTGAATGTTTATCTCTTGTATAAATAAAAACAATTACTTGTAACAACCTTCCATATGAGGATATCCATACAATGGTCCCAAAAAGTATTTTGTATATTGCAGTCACACATATTGTGTTGTCTTTGCATTATAATTTAAATGTGCATTAAAACCAGAGGATATTTAAATGGGAATTGTGGTAAGTCTATAGTAGCAGAATACCAAGCATTAACGCTTGAAGCTAACATCGTGCTAAAGCCAGAAATCAAACACGGATTTATAAGAGAACGAGCTGACAACAACTAAATAAAGCCATTACAGCAAAAAAAAGACATTTCTCCCACAGAGAAGATGAAGCTGTAATCTACTGACAGCTCCCCCCTCATCCAAACACTGCCCGGCTGCCACAGCAATAAGCCCCCCTCTGTAAACGTACCCCCACCTTTCAAATTAAACAGTTCCACACTTTAAATCCAGAATGCAGCAGGGTTTTGAGGTACTGGGGGAAATTGGTACAAGGATTGGGAAGGGGGACTAATCTAAAACCCTTTAAACAGAAAATTAGGCATATCAGTCTCGGCCACAAATAGCACATATTTCATTTTCTCAAACTTGCACGCATAGTTGAACACGAGACTCAAAGCTTGTGTGGAGTCTGTGGACAACAAAGAAACACTTATCTACACAAAGATGTAAAATCCTTAAAAGTGTGTGGATAAAGTGAATGGGACCAGGTACAATCTGGAGCATCTCTACACAGAAAACTGTCTAAGCAGATACACGACAGAATTTAAGATTTTACCAAGCACCTTGCTTGAGAATTTTTTTTACAGATAACATCATCTAAGCAATAGTCAGACTGTCTATTATGTCATTTGATTTTACAGGAAACTGATAAAGTGTCAAACTACCTTAACAATTCCTGAAAGTCATAATAAAAAAAATGTGTTTTTTTCACATTCCAAGTCCCTTTTGTTGGTAAGTAGTGCAAACTGATATTTCTGAAGGCAGCTTCTTGGCTTACTACCAATAATGCACTTCAGCCTCTGATGTTTGGCTCGGACAGATACGTCTGCTCTTCAAAGGCAGTGTCTGGTGAATGAGTGTGTTGCTCTTCAACGTATTGTTTGAAAATGCTGCTGTGTTTTGGTCTTGTTATTGTACATGCTATGTTATGTAACTTATTTGTTTTATACTCATTACTCATATGCATCCCCATTCACATATAAATGGCAGTATTGGTTATAAGAACAAATACCCAGAGCCAATTACAGTAACAATTCTGTTAATTCGTGTCTTTGCTGATTCATCACCGAAGGGCGTGTAAAAGGTTTGCCTGCACAAAACTGAACAGATATGAAGTTTCTCATTACGCCATTACAACAGTATGTACACGTAATGAGGTCCATCTGTTATGCAAATTAGGATTATGTAAACAAAAGGATTATTTCCGTCTCTTTCCCACATAAACTATTATCATAAAAGGTTTAACCTCCTTTGTACATTTTGTCTTTTATTTTCCTCTCTCTTTGTTTTATATTGCCACATAGTGGAAATGATGTCTGAATAACCATATTCCATAAATCACACAAGAGGCAACCCAACACACACACAACGATTCCCTCCCTGAAACAACTAACATATTTGAAAACAACTCACCTTGCCTAGTTCAATTCCTGTTGTAATCCACCTGCCTTTGCACTGCATTCCTCACATTTGATGTTTTCATCCAAGCGTTCATTACCAACCAACACAGGGACACTTGTGCACCAGCATGTACGTGTGTGCACGTATGTGACAACTTCCTCAAATGAGGATCAAGACAACAAGCATCTATCTTTAGACTTTTTCCAACATAAATTCCAAGGCTCTAATGCTAATACTTAAGAGATCATATCATGCCATTGAGGGGCAAGAGTACACTAAACTACAGTAGCCCATAATTGCAATTGCTTCAGATACTAAATTTTTATTCACATAGTTTAACACGAAATGAAATTTTAATCCGATTTAATCTCTTGCTAAATGAAATCTTTCCGCTTTTAAATTACGACAGGCCTTTAAAACTCAGAACAATGGCGCTCAGTTCCTTTCGCAGTGGATTAGAACAGGTGGCGTAAACAAACAGAACAAAGAAATGAGGAAGAAATATTTGACATCGCGAAAAACATTCGTAATGGCATTTTCTCAAAGCTGCGGTTCAGATTCAGCATTGATAAACTCACTGGGATATGACATTAAGGATGATTAAGAAACAGGAGGTGGTGAAAATGATAAAGGAGCATATATACACACGACGAGAGAAACCGAGAGAACGAAAGAGAGCGAGAGATGAGGGTGTGGGCTCCATCACTCCTCTGCACAGCTATCAGACTCAGCACCTCGGGGCTGGCATTGTGCCAGAACAGCCATGAAACCGAGATGGGCCTGACTGGCACCATCTAATGCTGCCGCCCACCTCTCATAACATCTCATCACGGCCCATAACTGTCCTTGTGCACAACATCACAGTGCCGAGGTGATTTTATACTCCCTCTGGAATAAAATAACGCTAACGTCATATGCCAGCAAAAAAGGATCCGTTTCGCAGTCCTACATGGACATATCCGCTGTGCTACATTGATTTCTCCCTGTGCATGATGAATACATTTGCACCAGAAGACTGTATCTAATCACAACACATTAATCTTCGGTGTCCAAGGCCTGACCTGACCTTGCGAACTTGGATGCTAAAGCTAATATGTGTCATATCTGCAATGCAAGAGGCATCACATGAAATTTCAAACGCAATCTGTCCTCCACTGTTTGGACAAACAGCAGTTCCAAAATTTGGTGATAAAATCTTCAATCTGATAATCTCTTTGTGTCATAGATGCAGTTTAGCATTTTACCTCTCTTTTGAATGATAATCCGAAGCAGCGGATTGGCCGAGGACAGTGCTTTGTGGAAGTTGTCATCGTTGTTGATCGGAAGTAGATCTCCGTGGATGTCGGCATACCCCAGTAGCACATCCACACCGGGGATCCGATGGATGGTCTGCAGCAGCTGGTAGAATTCCTGGAAGTCTCCGGCTCCGTTTCTCTTCAGAGCAAACCGTCTGTACTCTGCCTCAAACTGAAGCACAACCACAATCACATTACACATACATGACAGAACATAACACAGGCTGTTAATGCACAGTACACGGTTATATAGATCAATCATGACATTCCCAGATTACAACCTGGTAAAAAAAATGTATCTCGGTTTAAAAATCAAATCAAGATGTTTGGGAATAGTATTTTGGATTGTCGTGTTCGGTCGGCTCGGCTGAAATGGGAAAAAGCGATGTCGAGCAATTTCACTGGTTCCTGCTGCTGTATAGGCTTCTGATGTGCACTTGGTGCTTTACAAAAGCCATTAAGGTGAAAAAAGAGCAGCAAGGAACAAGGAAATGGTCAATCTAATCAAGTACTTCAGATAAGGAGATGAGAACAGTGGCATTAAAAAGCCGAGCCTCTCCAGGCCACATACACAGAGTGGATGGGGAATTCATCTCAAGGGCTCTTGTCACGGCTAAGCATACTGGTCAAATTTGGTGAGATTTATGAGAAAGAATTCTATTAGGCCAATGACTTCCTCTCCATAGTTAATGATGAAGAGTTATGAACTGGAAACGGAGAATATAACTAAAAATCAACAGAGAGAGGACATATTGTACAGTATTTAAATAAGGAGTTCACTAGGTCTCCATTGACTGTCATGGGCAACTTGTGTGTTTGTCAATACATCAAATGACCCCATTGAGCTTTTATTCTATAATATTCTGTACTTATTTTCCTAAAATAAGTCAGAAGCAGGGTCAAAAAAAGTTAATTTGAGATGTTATGTGCGATCAACACAGTCGCATAGGCCATCACGAACAATCATACCTTTCATACTTTACCCATGATAACATGAGCTGCTTAGAAAATTACATCACCTCAACTCAAACCTTAAACCACTTGTTCTCTCAAAATGCCATTGCAATGAATCAGTGATGAATGGAGACAGAACCCTATCAAAAGCAGGAGCGAAAGAGATGCGAACAATTTCTTCCAATTTCCTCTCAGGAAGAGAAGAGTGTCACTAAACACTATGCACTCCCTGTAATGAAAACCAGAACATCACGCAGGAAAGCTGAAGCGATTAAATTAACCGGTTCGGGCAATAATAACAAAAAAAGACACAACCGCTCAGCATTCGGCTCCTACTGTGGTCCAAAGTTTCATTGGAGTCTAACTAGATTTCGTTTTTCTTCTCTTTCGCACTCACAGATTTACTGCCTTCCTAATATTTTTCAACATAAAACACATCCTGCTCTCTTTGGCGGATTGTGGATGATGTTTTTCCAGCTAGTACACACTGCAAGGGCACACTGACAACTCCAATACAACACTCAGTAGATCAGTAAATGCAGCAAATGTCTTAAAACATAAAAGACTGGGAAAATGATGGTTTTGTTAAAGTTAAAGTTTAGTAACCACGGTTCTTGGCATCTTGAGTACTATTGTTTTACAACCAATACTGTCATGGTTGAACTGTAATGATGTAGTAAAACAATGGTACATTTGTGGTTGCTATGGTTATACTTCAAATAATTATGATTTCTGAAGTAAAATTGTGCTATAATATTCGTAAGGAGCTTGTTTGTTGGGGTGGCTATCAGATGTTAATACACAAAGCGTTCTCCTCCCATAAATGAGGTTTGTTTACGCACATATGTAAAAACTGAGATGTATTTATTGCTATGACATTTTAACTGTCAAATACCGTTAATGCAGGCGAAGCGTAACGCTCAACCCAAAACAAAGTCCTGTATTCTGGCAACACATCATAGACCAGCGCGTAAATCTAATACACAACTCAGTTAATATGATTCAAGTCTCTCAAATGAATCTTTATGATCTGATTATACCAGTACTGCGGGATTTGGCTCTTTGTTATTGGTAAGGAGCATGTAAATGACCCACAGGCCCCAATCGCCTCATTGCGCACGTCTGTATTTTGTACCGTACCTCACGCTGCACCAGAAGCGCACATCACATCGCACAAACCGGACACAGAAACCAGCCGTGGTCCTAACTGTGCACCAGACATACGCCTCCGAGTCTGACACAAACAAATCTACCATCAGCACCATCAGCGTTTCTCTCTATGGGTGGATTAGTACACAAACACCCGCATTGATGCCCCGGATACCGCACGGAAAATGCGCCGCGCGTTTACGCGCACTCCTGTGGAGCGCTGCGTAAACACCAGTGTTTACATACGCACGCTGTCAAACGCAATATTCACGGGGTTGACTTACTTTGCTCTTCACCTCGACCACACTCTCCTCGTTTTTCAGCGGCGTCCTCTGATGATGCCGTGACATGTTTGCGGTGTATTCCCACGAGCGGTATCACGCGAGAGCGCCCCTACGTACGCGAGTAAGCGGCCGGTGTATCAGTCGATCGTTTGCGCAGCATGAGGAGGCTGACGGACGCAAACCGCAATACTGCTTCCCAACCACGGACTGATTTGTTAGAGCCGTTCTCCCGGTTGTGGGCGGGACCAGGTGCTTTCAATGACACTGACGTCAGACGGCCCCGCCCCTAGGATGCGTGGGGGGGTTCTGCGTAATGTTACATGTAATACCGATGTTGCTTTGACCTCCTGTTGGGTGGGATGTGAGAATGATATGAATAAACGACAATATCAGATGATGTCATGACCCAGTACTGGAAAATACAAGTTCGGGAACATTCCTGTGAAAGTGTGGAGAACAGGAAACCGAAACATGTTTGTTTTGCGGTTGCTTCCCAACTTTGTGATGTTTTTGTCTCTGCTGGGCTGCTGTAGAAGGGTTATCTCTCTCCCAGGTGTAAATCTGTCCACATGTGATGTTTCTCATGATATTGTTGCACGTTTTCTTAGTGACTCTTATATCTGCGTTTATTTCAATGAATGATTTAATAGGAGACCTGCTATAATCAATACCATTACGCATGGGATTCTGGGGTGAACGAACCTTATGCAGGGTGCTGAAAACGTCTTTGAAGTACTAAAAGACAAACTGCACCTCAAATTGACAATTCTACATTTGGTCTAGGCTACTTATCCTTGTATTGTTCTTATTTTTATAGGGCACTAAAGGAAGGGATATCTATTTTTAAGGGGGTTGAACTTTTTGTGTTGTGTGAAAGAAAGTCCCAGTAATTGGCAAAACAGGATGGTGAGAAAAGAATGAAATACTTTTAGCAATCCTTTGAGTGTAATGTTAACAGGTTCCCAAAATAACCCTGGATAGAAAAACTGCTAACATAGTCCCATTTGAGTACAAAATATGACATCTACTTACTACATGTTTGATTTGTTTCTATTTTATGTTTTTTGGGGCGTTTCTGTCATTTACTGCCGTGTGATGACCACTGGTTTTCATTAAGCTTTTCATTTGTTTTCCTTGTTGTCTGTCCAGTTTTTCAGCCCTGCTCAACCTCTTTATGGGCCTCAGTCCAGCTCATATGATGATAGAAAGCAGAAGAATGCAGGAATGTGGAGGGAGATGATAATCCTGCACTCTTACAAGTTGCTCATCACAACAGTGAGTACTTTGATCCACTCTGCATCTGGTGCGGGACCAACGTTTTCCTGGAATATTAAGAAAAACAGTATTTGAATGCATGCCTCTTTTTTTTTTTTCAAGTAATGGTGACACAGCCGACCCATAAATTACTTTCAAAATTGGGTTGATCTCACTGTTTGGTTTGATTTTTCCACCTAGAATTTGGTTTAAAATGTAAAACTTTAAAAGTTGAAGACATTAAAACGACTTTGTTTTTTTAATGACCTCATATCTGACCAAGTTCTCGCCTGACTGCATTGATAAAAAAGTATTTAACCTGTCAAACCAGATGTTTGTTAGATAAGTAGCCACTGAGCTGTCGGTCTGGTCACTCAGAATGTATAGCCTGAAAAACAGAAACTGGAACAGAATGTTTAAGTTGTCATCATGACTCACTGGTTTTATATCATCACAGGAAGTGACATCACTGCAGGACAGGGGGACTTGGATGTAGCGCCCATCCATATTGCTGCCACCAATTGCTGAAGTCATCTGGTGAACCTGGTGTTCTTGTGACATAGACACACGCAAGCAGATGGGGCTGTTTTGTGCCTCTGAGCTCTTACTATATAAATACATTCACATTTTTTTGGTATATCTAAAACTTTATGTATTTATCATGCAGAGCTGTGTGCATTTAATTAAATTGCCTTGTAAAAGAAAGAAACATGTTTATAACTGCTTAGGTGATGAATGCTTAAGAATGTGAGCTATTCAAAACAGCTCTGGTTAGTACAAGCTGATAAGATATGAAATACTCCCATCACTGGTCTTTCTTGGACCTCATTTAACAAGGAAAAAAATCGGCGAAACTCCATTTGAATTATCAGGAATCCATTGAAGTGGTGTCATCTTGACCTGAGCACACATTACTTTTCGGGGGAAATATCATGCTGTGGAAGTTGACTTCCTTAGTTTACCTGATATATTGAGTTTCTGTCAATACAATCTGTCAGTGTCAATGGTTATTTTCTAATCTTACCCTGCATTCACATGCTCTCGGAAATTCAATACTTTCCACTTCAACCCGGAAATATTTTATGGAACGGTGCTCTTTTAATGTTTGCAGATACTTGTTTTAATGCTACTAAATACTTTAAATGTTACTAAATCCAGATGTTACCTCTGGGTTGAAGTGGGAATTATTGAAATTCAGAGAGCACTTGAAGGCAGCATTAAAGTGTACAAATGACACCTATTTTAAGACTAAGAGTAAAACATTGCTTTAAGGTGGTTTAGAAAAGTGACATTGTGACAATAGTAAATGGAATCCTCTTAACAGGACAGATCTCGTACACCCCGTCTTATTGTCTTGAACAGGTGCTCCTACCTCAACCGTGTCGGCTGAATGTCAAACATGCCAACCATACCTGTCTGGAATTACAACAATTTCTCTATTCTCTACCCACACGTTAATTTGTTAACTTCGGATATTTATATCCCATTGTACCTTGTTGACGTACCTTTGAGGATTCACACAAAAGAGCATTGAAATAATAGCACCAAAAATGGCAATCTAGACATGCGAAAAACACATTGTGTATTATCAGTAGTCACTAAAATGATTCTGTTGTGGATCATATATTGTAATATCATTAATCCACACTTTAATTTATATCAATAGTTATATTTTTCTAAACAATAATAAATGAACTTCCTGAGTACAGGTGACAAGTTACAATTCTCATGATTGTATGTTGATTTGATCAGTATTGGAAAATGTTCATCAATTATTTATTTATTCAGATCACCAATAAAACATGAGAACATGTAGTCTTGCAGAGGACTGAAAATGGCCCAGTCAATATAGACGAGCATTCATTAATGTTTGACGAGAAACACGACTGGTGATATTTTTAAAACTTGATAAAAAACAGGTAAACTCATTACTGTTACGCTGCAATGCACCATTGAAGAGATCTTATCTTTAAAAGCACCGTACGGGTTTTGAGGGAAGAGATGTGGAATTTTTGTGGGTTTTGGAGGGGTGTATGTGTGTGAGGAATGCTGCCAGACTAGTCGGTACACTCACCTTTGAAGACTGTGCATTCCCCTGGTTCTTCTACATCCCTCAGCAGGTTACCAGACCCAAGCCGTCAGTCTCTCAGCTGCCTACCCGGAATTCCACTGGCTTTAGCTTTAAGACAAAGAATTCTTGAAATGATATGATTGGCCTTTGACTTGTCACACAACATGGGCCGTGGCAAATATGAGTGTGTAGTTTCAATGCATAAATGTAAATGACAGTGCCCTATCTAGTGTCTTGTGGATATGGCTGGTTTTAGGGGAATCTAGATGCGGGTGTCAACCTGTGCATGACCTGTGGACATGCTGGAACAACTTTCCCTTCTATAGGAAAAGTCTTCTTTGTGACTATTTTCACACATCAGACACAACACTAAAGTTGTCTAGCATGTTTTTCGTAGTCCTTTCAGCGACTGGCAGGATTGTAGTTGGTATGATTGAGGTAAATGAATATTGGCCTCAGGCCTCCCTTCTGAAATTGGAGAGCTCAAGCGGGAATGCGAGACGTCACCTGGTCACCATGGTTACATGTCTGTATCAGCTCTTTGTCCTAGTTTGATAAGAAAGGCTGTTTAGTGTTCCTCTCTGTGTGCATGTATTTGTGAAAAGGTATGAGAGCAAGAAACATGTATTAATTATTTAAAACCAGTACTTTAAGTTAATATGTAACGGAAAATTACTGTGCAGATGTCTCTAGTACTTTTTTGACCGCCAGTATGTTTGGCAACAATGTGGTCATCATCTGTGTATATTTAATCGAGTGCTTCCAGACAGCTTCGTTTACGAAACAACCCTGCTGGCAAAAGTAAGTAAAGTATGCCACTTAGTGGCCAAAATGTATAATTATTTTATACCTCTGTGTTATGTCTACCTTCACGCAGTAGGCTATTTGCAGAGGCTTTCAGAATCCAGATCAATTTACAAGCATGTGAAAAAATATATAAATACAATAAATTCATGAAAAACATCTTTAACTATGTAACTCTTTTGAAAATAAAATACATTTTTGCATCGCCACAAATTATTCAAACCATTAAGTTCTGAGGTTAAGAAAAGCAGACAGATTTTTTCATTCCGCTCCACTTAACAGAGTTACCGTGAAATTACATATAAGCATGTTTTGGAAGTAGTAGATTGTATTCAACATAAAGCTTTTGGTTGTTCTTATACTGAAAAGGGCTTTGTGGACTCAGGGAGGGATTCATTAAGTTGTAGCACTCAGTAAACATTTACAAAAACGTCACAGAGATAAAATATCTGTTACACCCTTTATTTCTCCTGAGACCCAAGGAAAACAGTTTTGTGAAATTTGTTTGTTTTCATTATGTTATTTGATGGAGATGGAAAATAAATGTCCACTATAATAGTGTAGCCTACATTGAACTTATTCATGGTGTACATCCAAACATAATTTTTATGAAATATATAACAGAATTATTTGATAAACTATTTTAATTTGTATCTGATTTTATCTAATTTTCATAAGAAGTGTTTTAATGGTAATAAAAATTGGCAACATTTTATTTAACAGAAATATTTCATATAAATATTCATATAACATTTATTTTGTTCACTTCTGATGCCTGATTAACGGTGTCCATAAGTGTACATATGAAATCAACGTGTTGTAGTCAAGACCACCAAAACCGAGACCACAGGGTGCCGGGACCAAGACTTTGAGGGGCCAAGACCAAGGCAGGCCGAGACAGAGTCGAGACCAGCAATACCAAAATTCATTCAAAAGATCCACAAAACACAAAAAAGTATAATAAAATAATAATAGAAGTAACTTGGGTTATTTATTGTGCATAAATGTATGTGTAGGATGTTTTTTATCACACACCTTTGTAACATATTAAAAATTGTGCAGGTAGAAATTACAATAACTAAAAAAAAAAAGGTAAATACCCAAGTTAAATTGTGTATAAAACTTAAGTCACTTATTAACTCAAGGTCTATTGAATAAGTATACAAAATAAATATCACATCAGATATTATAAAATAAAAAACAAGATCTTATACAAGTATTACTTTTTTGCAGTCACATCTCGGATACTTTGGATCTTTGTGTGTTTTCATTTTGATGACAGAATTCTTTAAAACAACCCCCCATTCTTCTCTTACAAGCAATAAGAGTAACAAAAGTAACAGAATAATTAAATACGGAAAAGTGGTGAATGCTTTCAAAACCAGAAGTTTTACATCCAATCACATGAATAATGTTAACACATAAATCAGACAATGCTCCAGCAATTTAGTGTAATTCCCACAGTTGTGGTCTTGATCGGTCTTGAAATTAAATCCCATTAAGTCTGAGACCAAGACAAGACCGAGTCCAAAGAGAGTCGAGACCAAGACAAGACCAAAACCATCAAAAAAAATTCTTGAGACCTGTCTCGAGACCAAGACCGTCCTTGAGTACCACAACACTAGTCCTGTTTGGTGACAGAAATTCGTATTTGGATTTTCTTAAAACCCATAACAATTTAATTAATAAAAAAATAAATATAGATTTCGTTGATTTCATTGCAAAATATTACCATTTTAAGAGTGTTTCTAAAAAGAGAAAGAACAAAAACTTCAAGTATAATTCTAAAATTTGAATGATACATTTTTAATATTGTTATTTCATAAGTACATGCATGCTTGTGTACTATTTGCTATAAAAATGATGGGATCACAGTATTTACTCTTGTTACAAGTCATTGTGACATTAAAACTTGTTGGTCAACACAGCTGTTATTTGTGCTGTAAAAAAAGAGTGCATTGTTATACATATTTCTGACGTAGATCTATATCTATACCACTTATAGTGTAAATTTAACACATTCATTTTTTTATTATTCAATAATGTGTCAAATAATGTTTAGTCAATAAGTACAATTATTTAAAACTTTAATAAAAAAGAGAACAGACTCTCAAATAAGACCTTTAGTTCTCTTGTGCGGTTGGCATGTCTAACTTCCCTATGTTTAACACATATTTTCTCATCTTTGTCAGATCCTTGTCTGCGGTATGTCTGAAAAAATGTTTTTTGTGTGTAGTAATTAAAACATCTTTAGTGTAAGTGTGTGTAATCAACTAATCAACTTGACATAATTTTTTATGGTTTTTCCATCAGTCAAACAATTTTCCTGCATGAAAAGTAAAATAAGTTCCTGAATCTAATGGTCATTTGTTTTTCCTCTGTTAAACTCACACTGTCCAAACAAGCTCACTGAAGTTCCTCCATAACTTCAAACTTTAAAATGATCGTCTAAAAAGGGAAGCTCAGAAAAGCAGCTGGCATGACATTTCTTTCCAATGCACTGTATAGTAGAATATGTTAACAGAATTTTTTTCTCATTTGTAAGCTGCATTGCTCATTTGTAAGAAACTTTCGATAAAAACTCTGCCAACACATACATTTTTGTATTATTCAATAATGTGTCAAATAATGTTTAGTCAATTAGTACAATTATTTAAAACTTTAATAAAAAACAGAACAGACTTTTGGTTCTCTTGTGTGGTTGGCATCTCTAACTTCCTTATGTTTAACACATACTTTCACATCTTTGTCAGATCCTTGTCTGCGGTATGTCTGAAAAAAGCATGAATATGTAAAAGTAATGCACATTTTTCCCCTACATCTAAAAGATGCGTTGTAGGCTGGGAGGGAAGTTGTGGCACAGTAAACATTCACAGACCTTCACTAAAAAATGCTGGCAATATTGGGTTGAAAATTGAACCATGGCCCTTTAAACAGAAAAAAAACGTAATCCGTTAACATTAAATAAACTTGATATTTCCTGGGAGACATGGGGCCCGTTTCAGAAAGGTGGTTTAATGAAAACTCTGAGTATATTATCCCTGAAATGAGGGAAACTCTGGGTTTTTCGTTTCAGAATGCGAAGCATGTCATACCCGAGAAAACGGGGTAACTCAAGCCTGTTTCTAAAGGAGATAACAGTAACATTAGTAACTTACTCTGTGAACCTAACCTGGTCGGGAGCAGGTTTTCTTTGGTAAACACAGTTTATTTCCATCTCCTCCTCTTTTTGTGGTGTAACTCATTCATTCATTCTTTCATTAATAAAGTCATCCTTTGCACACATTATGATCATACAGACACCATCTCAGTGACTTACAGTATATGTCATATGTGCTTTTATAGATGATTCATGAAGAGGCTGCATTAATTCATAGGGATGCACTTTGATTTCAGGAGAGCAATTTAGGACCCAAGTGGAGTTTTGTCATTTCCCTGTGCATTTTTATTAAAACAGTACCAGTTTTCTTTACAGGGAATTAGATATATCTAAATATATCTCATCCATCCTTACATTAATAACATCATCCATGTATTACATCAGAGCATAATTTTCTTTCTTAAATTGAACTAATTCAAATCAGCTGTTCTGAAACCAAAAACTCAAAGTGTCTCATTTTTATGTAAACCAATTCTGAGTTCAAGGTTTAACCTAGAGTTGGTTGAACCTCCTTATTGAAACGGCCCCTGGTCATGGTACGAATAACAAATCAATTGCCGTGTAAACAAACAGATTTAAAATGTTTTACACTCTAAAAAGACCTCTGAACAATGTTAGTCCAGAAAAAATGTGATCATTAACAATAATTACTGCTTAGCAGCATTAATAAAAGCTCAAGAATTCCATACTCGTCGATTTGGCCCATATTTGGGTTGGCAACTGTAACCCAACAGCGCTGGGCAGGGCCGGATTACCATAAGTGCTAGGTGGAGCTGAAGCCCCAGGGTCCGAGAAGGGTCTGGCTGCAGCCTATCAACTTGCACTCTCTGACTTGCATGCTCAGACACCTTCGCTTCCTGTGACGTCACTTGCAGTTGACACCCCCACTCTTCACGCTGCTTGCATTTTGCATGCGTAGCACAAGCACGTGTTGAATTGAAGAAATTTCACATGACTGCTGTAAATTGTAATGGTTTGTCCATGTGTGATAGAATATTATATCCAGTAAATGTTGTGGGTCTATGCATGAAAGAGTTTGTATAGGTGAACTAGCCAACCATAGTGTCTGTCCGTCACTCGTTTTAAAAATGTAAACTAAACTAGCTAATTATATGGCTTATATATGTTTAAACCATTGGATAGTGTACTATCCCTGTTGAATTATTTGTGGTGAAAATAAGTTTGTGGAAGTGCTTGATGGTGTTGATTTGATATAAACTTACTGACGCAAGTTACATTCAAAAGGTTTCAGTAAGATTCGTTAGTTAACAAAAACTGTAACTGTTTGTCTACAGAATTTGTTATTTTCGTTTACATTCAATAAAACATTTTTAAATTTAAAAGTTGTATTTGTTAAGTTAATATGGACAATAAACAGCTGTGTTTTTATTAACTAACGTTAACAAATAAAAAATGTATGTATATATTGGTCTCATCGTTTTCTTCTTGCAGATGCACCATTCAATAATACCAAGATAATATGACAATTGGCCAGTAACATGTAAGATCCCAAATGAAGTGCAAAAGCAAAATATGAGTCAATGTAGCACATGGGGATTTAGAAAGGCAAATTAGAATGAATTTCATATGTGTACAGAAATATTTAATAATATGAAACTGGAAGGAAATATAGAGGAAAACTAGATGAACCAGGGAGAGAGGAGAAGGTTATAGTAACAGTAATGAAATCAGTGTTTTTATAGCAAAACAATTTCGGATCTAAAGATCCACGTAATCAAAAACTTGGTATAGGGGTATACGTTGCGTACGTTACATTTAAGAACTAGAGATAAACTGTCAGTAAATTCCTCAGAATTAATTGTTATAATAGTAGGGTTACAGTGGGTTGAACAGGTTAAGGTAAGCAGAAATGTAATTTGCTCAGACTCTGCAACAGCTCTTAAAAGTATAATGTCTACAAAAACAGATATAGAAGATTGGTGGAAATATATACATTATGGTACAGAATAAAGGCAGAGGGTATCACAGTGCACTTTTGATGGATTTCAGCTTATATCAGGATTGAAGTGAATGAAAAAGCTGATAAATTAGCTGATAAGAAGGCATTACAGAAAGAGTTGATCAAGGTACATTTGGGGAGAAAAGAAGCTAAAAAAGTAATTAATAGGGAGTTTAAAGGTACATGGCAGGAAAGGTGAGATAATAGCAGTAAAGGGAGATGGTTTTATAATTTTGGGGGAAAAAGTAGGAAAAAGGCAAATTTATGGGAGATGTAGAAGGAAGAAGTAACAATGACCAGGCTCAGATTAGGACACAGGTTTAAATTCTACACTTGCGACCGTAGGGAAGGATGAAATGGTAGTTGTGAAGAGTGTAATGTTTTAGAAATAGTGGAGCAGGTTTTGTTTAAATGTAATAGGTATGAAGAAGCGCGAAATAGTCTTTAAAGTAATGGTAAATATAGACTGGTGAGAGGACATTTCAGGCAAGGGACTGAGTGATTATCCGATATATAGGGAACTGTTAACCTTTTTAAAAATAAAAGGATTAGAGGATAGGATATGGGGTCTGAGGAATGGGATGCTTCTTTTTATCCTGGTGGTTGAGGAGCCTATGAGGAAGATGGGTTCTTATACAATATACATATGTGTACCCACATGGAAAGAACCTATATGAGGATATATGCACATATATGAAAACCTATATGCAGTATGTATGCACATATATGCTCATATATATGCTGCATATATGCGTATATATGCCACATATAGGCAAAATTGAGGTGCATATATATGCATATATGTACGCATATATGTACACATATATGTACGCCTATATGTACATATAATATAGGAAACCTGCCAATTTTATATATGTCACATATATTAAAAACCTATATCAAAACCTATATTAAAACCTATATGTTTATATAGGTTTTTTCCGTGTGTGTATACGTCATCATAAATAAAAGTTCAATTTTTCAACGTATTTTTCAATTTTGTAGCTTTACAGAAATTACACTTTAATGTGTAAATAAAGAAAAAAAAATATGAAATTAAACAGGAAAATTACTCAAATTAATATTGTTATGAAACCTCGTGAATATGACGATAGTATCATCAGCATCATTCAAGTTCACTCGCGCATCAGTACGATTTAAAATAACGGGCGCAACGGTCAGTCGCACACTTTGCTTATTTACCGGCATCAGAAGAGTTCGTCTTTCACCTTTCAGTGAGTGAGACAAACCTGTTTAATGTAGAGATGCAAGTGCAAAGTGAAGAAACACCTGTCAATGAGTCCCGTTGGATAATACACCCACTGAGTCGCACCAGGTAACCAGAATAATCTCATTTTATTAATAAAACACAATCACAATTAACCAAAATCTTTAACCGTGTTTCTGGGAAGAGTGTTATTAATAAATAACAGGTCAGGGTACCAAAAATATGTATTAATGCACATTTTATGAGGTAAAATCACGAAAGGCCTTCATTCCTTCACTGGAAAAAATGGGCCCTGGGCTATTTGTTGCTGGGCGGTTGCAGCGCGGTGACGCGCATTCTCTTGGTGCTGCGGTGACTGCTGTGTTTTATATATTGTGATAAATTCATGAGCAAAAATTCACTTGTGATATCACACATGACAGAAATATTTGTTGTAGTCTGCGCTTATGACGGAAAATGTGAAAACAAAATCACCTTTGTAAAGGAAATTAACTGTGGTGAAAAAAATCGCCTTTTGAATAATTGTTTATGTCCATGTGGTGATTTTAATACGCTTAAAGATAAACCAAATGCAAATTCAATATTTTAATCCATGGTCAAGCACGTTAACAGATTTCAGGCATATATATTTAAGGATGGTGCATAGACTCCACTGAAACGATCACTGGTGTTTGTAATTGTAATCAAATGAAGCATGTTGGCTATACAGTAATCAATACAAATGTTACATTTATGTTATTTTAATGCAGGAATAAATTATTTTTACAGGAAAAAACTTTTACACATGTTATTTTAATGCTTATAGAAAAGTTTTAAATGATACAATTATTGAATGCAGTAAGTGAATTAGCTCTCCAATATACAATAGATTTTGTATTTCAAAGCCTTCTTTTATTTGCAGATATGTCTACCTCCTCTTCATGGTAATCCTTACAGTTGTCAATTTGGTTACAATCCCCATGGACATGGCTTTTGCTCAGGATATCTATGGAACAGCACACAAGTTTTGGATATCTTTTAATGTAATTTCAGACGTATTCTTTTGTATAGACATCTTCGTAAACTTCCGGCTGGGATTCTTCAATGAGGATAATCAGGTAAGTGTGTTGTAAAAATTTCTTCAGAGACACTAAATTAAAACTAAACCTTTACAGTAAACATATTCCTGATGAACAGAACAAGTCTTCTCATCTTTAAAACTGCCAATCAGGCATTTTCACATTTGAATAAGCAATCCACTTATAATTGATGACAACATTGCAAATATGATTATATTACTCAGATTTTTTTTCTTCTTTTCTTATATTTCATATTTTCCAAGACAATTTAATTCTTAAATCAAGATACACTTTAATTATTTAATGGGACCTCAGAGCAATGTAGAACTTAGCTGCACCAGTCGGAACTAAACTTTGATGTCTATACTGTTATATTTATATATTTTTCCGTCCAGATGCCCATTGTTGATCCTCAGTTGATCAAGAATGAATATCTAAGATCTTGGCTTGTTCCAGACCTGCTGGCTGCATTTCCGGCAGACGTCTGCATTGTAATTGTGGTGAGTTTGCTTATTCAGCCCTATAAACATCAGTCAAATTGATTATGTCAACTGTGTTATATCAACTTACGATAAAAGCATGTTTGATTTGATTCAGGAAAACTATCACTTTGACACGAGCTCGCTGATGGCCTCAAAGTTTCTGAGGATCCTCATGTTTGCGAGGATTTTGAGCATGATACGTCTTATCCGTGTGCGGAAGCTCACCAGGTTTTTCAGGCAACTTGAAAGTGTAAGGAAGAGCCAGTTTCTTGCATGCAAAAGTGGACATTTTTTGTTGTTCTATGGTGACTGATTTTAATGGTTGCATGGTTATTTCGTACATGCTTGTAGGTTTCATATATCCGGCTCGCAGCACTCAGAAGGCCCTTTAAATCCATGTGTGTAATTCTGCCGCTTTTTCTTATTACCCACTGGAACGCCTGCATCCAGTTTTACATATGTGCGCTGTGTGAATTTCCACCTGATAGCTGGGTCATTAAAGAACACCTCCTGGTACAACTCAACTCGCTTTTTTACTGACTGTGTAGATATTTAACATGGTGAGAAGTCATGTGAATTTAATGCCTGATTTGCTCTTTTTTTGTCACATTACGCAGAATGCCTCAATTGGAGTGAAGTACTCCTCTTCTTTCGTTAGGGCATTCTCTCAAATGACCCAGACACCATATGGATTTTTTGACCATGCGAAACGTATGTCACACTTCAAACATTTATGCATTTGAAAAACTTAAATTGAGATGCTTGCATATAGCTGAACTCAGGGCTTTGACAAAATCCTTAACTCTAAAATTGACTTTAACCTTTTGAAAGAAAGCAACTTTTTTTGCGTCGGCATGCAGCACTGAAAAACACTGTTAAGAAAGTTGTAATAATCAAGTTTGCATTAATGTGGTTCTGATTTGTAGGTCCTGAAGAACAGTGGACCGCCGTCTTAAGTATTCTGATCGGCTGGTGGATCTTAATTAAAATTGTTGCTTTGAAGACAGCAGCATTTGCAGCTAAAAAGGCGACCGTAGAAGAGGTGATCTTTTGCAACATTTGCTAATTTTTTATAAATAAACTGAAGGTACGTCAGATAATGTCATGCCATATTTGATGTGTTACATCTGTAGCTGAAAAACTTTGAGCATCTGCCCAAGGCTTTGCGCGAGCGTGCCATTGCAGGCTACAGATGGCAACAGAAGAAGAGCTCTCTTGGCCTCGTGCAAGAATCACTAAAGAAGGTCTGTCAAAGTTGAGAAATGTTTTAATTATTGTAAAATGTGAACTGATGTGTGAAGTTATGCCACTTTTTAGTTGCTTCTTGTTTTTATTATAGAGATTCAAATCCCAAATGTTGTCACTGACCAATCAAAATGAAATGTTCCAGAAAGCCGTGTGATAAATGTGTATATCTTCTAAAAGTTTATTTTCTCTATCTGTAGGATTAAATTAGCATATTCATAAACTAACAGACATTTCTTGTTTCAACTTGTAGGATGTTATGAAAGCCCTGTACCCAAAGGTGACAAATGTACGCATCTTTGCTAGCGGCAATGTAAAGTTGAGCGAGGCCGTTCTAATGATGCTGGAGTACGAAATCTTCCAGGCAGGCGACATCATCTTCCATCTGAAAGGTCCAGCTGACAGGATTTTCTTTATTGAGGATGGACGGGTACTCGAGGAGACCACGTTCTTCCAGCGAGAGCTCTCATGTGGAGATTTCTTTGGAGGTGGTGTATGTGAAACTTGCTGCACTTTGATTCAGTTTGAGGAGTCGTCTCAAGACCTACAGACACTCGCATTATATCTTCAATTTTACCAAAAACTTCCACTTTTTGACAATCCCAGTGATTTAAATAAGGAAAATAGTTATTAAATTAATTACATGCTAGTAAGTGTGAAAGAATACATCCAAATTCTGACAACACGAAAAACAACCAATCTTTTTTTATTTAAATATATATATATACCTCCAGTCTACTTCTTATGTTGACTTACTGACAGATAGGATAGGACTAAGTATGTTTGGCGTATACTTGTTGCTTTTATCTTTTGATAGAGATATACTCTATAAATGTGTTATGAAGTATTTGGCTTGTAGTTAAGTTTTGTAGCAAATACAGGTTGAATTTAGATTTTTCTCCTACTTTTGATTTCTCCTTTACGTCTTTGCAGAGATCTGCTTGCTCTTGGGAGCACAGCAGCCTGTTCAAGTCCGTGCCTTAAGTTCCTGCACACTTTTTTCCCTGTCTGTGGACAAGCTGCAGGAGCTTGAGAAGAGCTTTCCAGATGTGCTGAACGATCTGCGGGAAGTGGCTTATCAGCACCTTACAGATATCGAGCGTAAGGAGCCTTTTTCAAAGCAGCTAGACGGGGTGTAAAAACAGTGGAGTGACTATAATTTTTTTTTATAAAAAAGTCTGTCTAGAGTGATGTTTACTTTAAGCAATGTTCAAAACAAAGCTCAGAAGTATGTTATGTGTGCTTTGACTCTCTGCTTAATTGTTGTGTTTGTGTGCTTTACAGAAGGTGCTGCGGAAGGTGACGAAGAAGATCTAGTGTGAAGAAGATCAAATTCTTTGTCATTTATATTTGGGTGGATAGGTGGATTAGTTTGTGGTATGTAGGAAATGTAGAAAGCCACCAAACTTCTGTGTACACTGTTTATATTTCTTATATTTATATTTACTTATATTTATAACAAAAAATATATAATATTTATTAATCTATTGAATGTTTATAAAATATTATATACTCTCATACATTTATGTGCTGTCATACTTAAATATCACATATCTAGGCCCACATCCGTACATGTGCGGGACTATATTTTACAGATAAGAAACACACTCTGAATTTTTTGGCTTCATTGGTTCTAATTGATAATAGTGAAAACTTACAGAGACATTTAGTGGTTTGCCCTTTAGGGTTTAAGTCACAGTGTTGGACGTTTTAAAATGTAAGGCAGTGTTTTTCCTCTCTTTTAATTTGACATCTTTTGAAGATGAAAATACTTTTGCCAAACTCAGATACGTTTCTGGCAGGTTCTGTTTGTCTGGAAATAAGAGATGGTTCCAACAAGCTGATATATTTATTTTGTAATGCAGCAGAGGTTGGACAGAAATTTGTGGGATCAAAAAATCCACCCGCACACAAACCCTATTTACTATGGTATCAATATCTGTTTCGGGTAGTTGTTTTATAATGAGCAGCACTAAACTACAGGTGCAAATGGGTCCAAAATTTTCACAAAAACACCAACCAGATTTAGTTGAGAAATACGTATTTCATATGAAGTATAAATGCTTATCCATGTGCATGTTGATCAGATTAGCTGTGATTGATCTTAATATCAACCTTTACATGAAACGAGTGACTGATCTTTTAACAGCTTTATACAGTGTTGTTATTCAGCCTGTATGGGTTTTTCAACAATTCAACAATGTACAGTTGTAACTGTGTTCATAGCAATGTTAAATTACTTAGCAACATAAGGTCAACATTAAACACAAATCACAACTGAAAATGTATGTTTTAAACTGAAGAGGCTGCAGAAAGAAAGCTAGTCATGAAGACATCAGGTTCTACATTTAGGTATTTGGCAGATGCTTTTATCGAAAGCGAATTACATTGCATTATCCTATACATTTGTTTCTAAATTCGTGCAGTCCCCTTGGATCGAATCCCGTCCCTTGGCGTTGTCCTATACATTTATACATAGGTATCTGCAATCCCCTGGGATTGATCCCACAACTTTACGTTGTTAACGTAGTGCTCTTACCACTGAGTTACTGGTAAAATAATATATTACTTATTCTACTAGAAACCTTACTAAATAGACGAACCTGGAGGTAATATTTCAGCCAGTTTTAGTTACATCATATATAATTTTAAACAAAACTTTTTAGACAATCAAGAACCTGTATTTGGTAAACTCAACATACCTTTTGACTATTATCATACTCCCCTAATGCCTATCACAGGGTGATGATCTTGATGCAGGTCCTCAGGTTTGTGATTCACAGAATAATTTAGGTATGGTTATATAATTCATCAATTGTATTGATTGCAATAAAATCACGAATGGAATATTTTGACTGCCATTGTTTTTTTCCTACTATTTCCCTGGGGGTTGAGATCTGTTCTGTGATGAGTATTATTCCAAATATCTTTCACTGTGTTCATCAAAACAGAAATGTATACACATTTGGAACCACTTGAAGGTGAGTAAATGATGAAAGAATTGTCCTTTTTGGGTGAGGTATCCCTTTAACAGAGGTCATCAGAAGTGAATTGATGCATTTGTTTAAGATAAAATATCCATATTGAGAGCTCTATTGATGTTGATTCCTAACTTCCGGGTACCCGAGGTTTGTTTTTGACGGTGACGAAAGCTCCCGTACAGAGCAGATGGTCTCCAATTGGAACAAAACGAAAAACGTGGTGTTGGTCACACGCCTGCGTCATTTGCCGGAAAAACAAGCCTCTGGTTCAGGTGCATTCGAGAGATGACGGAAGCTAGACATCAACGTTAATAGCGCTGTCAAGATGGATATGTTTTAAACAAACACATGCATTCACTTCAGACGACCTTTGTTAAGACCACGGTATACAAAATATACCTTTAAAACTTGCCATTGTAGAGATACACCATAACGTAGACTTTCCAATAAACATTTGTTATATAATCGGACAAACCGAGTTCCCCACAAGATTGATTTAACTTAGGCTTACAGGTTTTGAACAACACGGGGGTCAATAAATAAGTTATTACCACACAAAATTTTATTTTTTTGGGACAATGATTTATTTACAAAAAAAGCAGGATCATTTCATTTATAGAAATTAATAGTCATACATACATTCATTTTAATTAAAATGGTTTACTTCATTGTATCAACTTGATTGTATCAACTACATGGATTTTACTGATGATAAAAATACGAAGCAAGAATATTAACTAACTGTCAGCTATGCTATTCACGCTGTTGTGATTTAGGAATCGATAAAACTCTGTTTTTAGATTTGACATGGGCACACACGAAACTCATATCCACTATGTGCATTGTGTTATTCAGAAATGTTGAATATGCTAGGAAAGCGTAAACATGAATCCGTGTTTTCTGTCATATATATGATATGGTATCTGTTATAATATGTGTTGTAATGTTGTAATTATAGTTACATGTCATTATTTAGGCTATCATAAACTGTCAAGTTTTAACAAGAATTATTGCATTGCGTTGTCATAACGAAATATATTTCAACACTTTCGACAGATGTAAGCAGATGAGATGATGATCACACGAGAAGGGCACAGTACAGTATTTACATTCTACACAAGCAGAGAGGCACTTGTTACACGCTCATAATTTAGGGAAAAAAGTCAATCGCAGAGCTGAACGAGGTGGAGAAACAAAGCTGAAGGGAAAGCTGGAGTAAAGCTCAGTTTATGGGGTCCCCATAATACTTTTTTTGGTGGGGGTGGGGGATAGTCTCGCAATATACAATTTATACAAAATACACAATATATTTGATCACATTCATAACTATACTATTTTTTGAAAACAGGCTTACATTAAAGAACAGGAAAGCGGTGCTTTCATTTTCACTCTCGCTGTGCTGTGTTGTCATTCGCTGATCAGTCTGCGCAGCACCGCTTGAAGTCGATAACACCTGGTGTCCCATTGTTGTTATTTGGAACTGGAGCTGCCGGTTTTAATTGTTCTGTATTTCATATGTTGATAGGCCACCCGAGCATTGTGCAATAGATACTTCTGTTTGTGATGCATTCATTTGTCATGACGTAAATGCAACCGTTTATGTATATTTACTCTTCTGTATACACTTCTTAATATGCATATATGTTGTTATTTGATATTTCTATATAAAACAGAAGCTGTGTTGTTCAGCTTTACAGAGCACAGAGACAGATAGGCTACATATAAATCTACAAAACCTGGTTTATTGCATTAAGTAAGAAAATGCCCTGCATTAAAAGTTTTTATTCATGAATAGCTGGCTTATTAGAAAAAAAGCAATAACGTGATTAAGTAATTAATATTGAATTTTATCAAAACATACATTTAAAAATTGATCCGTCATGTTTACGTAAATATCAGCCATACATGACACTCATCCCTTCCGTTCTGTGATTGGGCGTTCGCAAGGATTCCTGGGTAGGGGACTTCAGTGGAGTCTGCATTGTCCGTCCCGGAAAACACGATTTGTTCCGCGCATGCGCGAAAGTGCGTCTACTTCCGGTAATTCCCATTTTCACGACAGTCGACTCGATGCGTTCTAATTGGCGCCACTTCCTGTTATGTTAGATGTTTTACGACAGTCTGTTAGTGGCGATGTTGGAGAGTACAAAAATGGTTGACAGCGCTATGGATTCGTTTGTGTTTTTTAAAGTCCTTCAGAGCGTCGTTAGGTTGACTGAGTGGGTGGGTGGGGTTTGGGTGGTTGTTTGGAATAACCAAATGTGTAAATAAATGTAATAAATACATAAATAACTTTTTCTGTGTGTTTCTTAAATGCAGACATTTGTTAAAATATTAGAAAAGTAAGGTCAATGCCCTGTTCCTTAATCAGCAATTTAAGTAAATGAAAAGATGTTTGATTGTGTGACTGAGAGAGGCTGGGTGGGAGGTTGAGATTTAGAGAATGACTAAAGAAAATAAGGAACAAATGTAAAAATAAATTGGATGAATTCTGAAAATCCTGCTTGTCAAGGGCAACCATGTAAGGATTTCAATAATCTAATTAGGTTATCAATTTGTGCCACGTATTAACCTTGACATATTTTGCCAAAAAAAAGGTTTTAAGAGAATCACTAATTAACATATTCATTTTAAGTTTTATAGTTTTTCTATAAATAAAGAAGTATTTTTATATATAAAAATCAGTTTCTCACTCCTGACATATAATATTTTGTCATATTGTATTTTCTTGGAATCAAAAAATATAATAAAAAGAAACATAAAGATTATTAGAGAAAAACTACTTTTCACTCTTTACAGGATTCCTTGTGTATCCCTCCGTACGTTTCACCAAACCATTATCATTTGTAATATGTTTGATGTCTTTTGATGTTAATTGCTCTTTTTTTATACAGAGTTTATTTTAAAAAATATTTCCGGTATGGACAAACAACTTTTTTTATTAAAACTGCCGTAAATTGTTTCAAACAGAAGTAGACGGAGTTTCACGCATGCTCGGAACAAATCGTGTTTGCCGTAAATTATTTCGGCCGGAAGTAGACGCACTTTCGCGCATGCGCGGAACAAATCGTGTTTCCGGGACGGATCGGGTAGCGACATGCGTCAATGCGGGCTTTGCTGGAGATTGCATCGAGGGAACATAGGAGGCGCTCGCGAGCCCTTTAAAGACAAATGGTACACCCTACGGACTCGTACATGAAGGGCGCCATTTGGGACAGGGCCGATGTCCTGCGCTTAGCGGTCTTTAGACGTGGGACGGGGCGTTTCCAATTTAAAGAGACATGACAACTAGCCCGTAAACAAACTTAATATAAATCATTGTAAATAATTTATTCACGAAATTTCCATATCCATTGCATGAATTTAATCACACTTGTCATTATCATTTTTCCTCAAATAAAAATATCTAAGGTTGATAATTGACACAAGACGCTGACCTAACCAGTGCACGAATCGAAGGGGATCTGGGGTAATCCGGGACCCACAGGAAACATTAGGGCCCCCCGAAAGAAAAAAATGTCTTCTGGGGGTCCCGGATTCCCCTAGCCCCCCTTCAATTCGAGCACCGGTTAGGTCAGCGTCTTGTGTCAACTATGTGAACCTCAGGCACATTAAATACTATTTTTATAAATAATTAATTTATAAATGTATAAATAAGAAATTATAAAAAAATAAGAATGCCAATCACACATCGACGCAAGAGCGCGCGCGCACATCCCACACATCCGCTTGCTGCTGAGCGCATGGATTCGCGTGCGGCATGAATCCTCTCAGATTCTCCGCTTTTTTTTTATTGGCAAGGGAAAATACAAAGAAGTACATATTTAGAATTCAATTATGAAAATAGTAACAGTAAATTACAAGTAAATAGGTTGGAAAAAAAAAAAATAACAACAAAAAAAGTTAAATAATTATTCAGTAAAAAAATAAGCATAGGTCTAAAGTTTTATGTGCTTTATTATTTTTAGAGTATGAAAGAGCCTGAATGTACTGTTATGCTTCATTTTTAAAAGCAATAAATAAAGGCTTTTGATAAGAAAATTTGCATCGATGGATATGAAATTTAGCAAGTAACAGTAGAAGTTTTGACTATAAAATATTCATTCTTTTTTGTATTACTTAATGCAAAGAAACCAAACAATATATCTTTAAACAACAGATAAAAAATCAAAAGCAAATGATGACTAATGCATTTACAACAATCAACCCCAAAAAGTTGTGTATAAGGACAACCCCAAAAGAGATGAAGTGCAGTCTCATTAGGAGCACCACAAAAAGAGCAACTTGTGTCTTTATCTTTGAAAAAAAGGTAAGTATGCTTTGGCTGGGTAAAATCTATGTAATAATTTAAATGATATCAAAGAGTTAAAGGGATAGTTCAGCCAACTACTCCAATTTGACGTTTATTTACACATCCTCAGGACATCCGAGATGTAGGTGACATTTTTTCTTGAGTAGAACCATAAAGAAGATTGTTCGGTAAATCAGCAGCCCTCTCTGCTTAATACAATGGGAGTCTATGGGGTCCACCTTTCTAAGAGTTCCTAAAGCACATTATTCCGAAAAACGGCTCCTGGTGACATGTTGACATTTCGTGAAGTGAATCGTTTGATATTTTCATAAAACTGAACGTCATTTTTAATCATATTAGCCATAATGTGCAGCCTCTGCACACAATCGCAATCTTCTTCTTGTAGTATTTGGTGGTGGATGGCATTCCAGCGTCTGGTACGTTTAGCGCCACCTGCAGAAAGAGAGGGTTGAGGTTGTACAGTATGGCTAATATTGTTAAAAATGACGTTCAAATTTATGAAAATATCGAGCGAGTCACTTCACAAAACGTCAACATGTCGCCAGGAGCCGCTTTTTGGAATTATGTGCTTTGGAACTCTTAAGAACGGCGGACCCCATATACTCCCATTATATGAAGCAGAGAAGGCTGAGGATTCACCAAACAATCTTAGATGCCTTACATAGTCACCTACATCTTGGATGGCCTGAGGGTGAGTAAAAAAATGGGAAATTTGAGTTCATGGCTGAACTACCCCTTTAAGAGACTGATTACTCAATAACAACCATTTACACCCACACGTCATGCATACACACTTACATACATGCACATGCATTCCATTAGAGATAGGGTGTAGTGGCAGAGACTGAGTCTCTGGCTGACAATGGCATGTAGAATATGTCACAGTGTTCTTGTGACTGGATCAAACCGAGGAATTGGACTTGAGTTTGTTCGCCAGTTGGTTGATTCACCTTTGGGTCCAGTTAAAATATTTGCCGGTTGTAGAGACCCAGATGGACCAAGAGCACAGGTAAGAAACAAAGAATGTCAAACATGTTTTCAAGTTTTCATGTTTCATTCTGTTTACAGTAAAGTTTTATTTGAATTTGATGTATTTTATATGCCCACAAAATGATGTGATAAATGTCAATGCGATAGATGTTACTGGCATCGGTGAAAGAGATCGTATTGACCATTGTGAAACTTTAAATGTTTTAGTTTTACATAGCAAACACAGATGACTCACTGTCACCGTGCCCAACCAGTTGGACAACTCTGCCATTACTGTTCCTGTATTGTAGATTAATGCTGGGTTATGTCACAGAGATGTGTCTGTAAAATGTGTCATTCAGTAATTGTTTTTTACATTCATACAACCTTCTGAGAAGCATTTCCAATCTGTTTCAGGAACTCCATGAACTAGCTCAGAAGCACCAAGATGTGATCACAGTTGTCAAACTTGGTGAGAAATTCACAACCAAACCAAATAGTTTATGAATTTCCTATATAAGTAAATTATCACTTATTCGATACAGAACTGTGTGAATATCCTTTTGTTTTGTGATGTCATGGTCTTTTAGTAAAGAAATTTTCTTTAGACATTGGTAGTTCGGCTAGTATTAAAGAGGCCGCAAAGCTGGTGGAAAATGAGGTCCAGGACAAAGGCTTGAATCTGATCATCAACAATGCGGGTGTGAATATACCAGGATCACTAGCAGACACGGAAAAAAGTACGATGGTCGACGTGTATACAACTAATGTTGTCGGACCCATGATCGTCGCAAAGGTGAGTACATCGTCAAAGACCCTATTTACATTCAAAGCTCTTACTTTATATTTATTATATATTTGCAAAATCCAGAGACAAACATAAAGGGTGACTCACAATAATGATTCATGTAAAAATCTATTTAAATCATAAAATATGGAGATACACAGTCTCTGAATGACAGCAGTGTTGTATATGTAAATATATTTCTTTCAATGACAACATTTCTTTTTCAGGATTTCCGTGCTCTCCTATGTAAGGCTGCAGCTCAATTTTCTCATCAAACAATTATGTCTTGCAAAAGATCGGCAATCATCAATGTCTCCACGCTGCTGTCTTCCATCACCATTTGCCCTGAAAATTTCTCCCTTGCGCCAATGTACCCCTACCGAGTTAGCAAGGTACCCCTGCTCTCTTACTTGCGGATATTTCTTCTACAGTCCCATTTCAAACTACAGTCTTATTGAATTCCTTCATCTCACCCCAGGCTGCACTGAACATGTTAACACGCTGCTTGGCAGAGGATTTAAAAAATGATGGCATACTTGTTATGGCCCTCCATCCAGGATGGGTTCAAACAGAGATGGGAGGTTCAGAGGTAAAACCTGATGCAAAACCTGTCCTTTAAAGTTTCCTTTTTGCTTGTTTTCACACTTCCCTTTTGGCTTACTTTCACTGGCATCATCACATTTGTCATTTTCTCATGGCACCCTCAGGCTCCACTTACAGCAGCTGAAAGTGTCAAAGGCATGCTGGAAGTCATCGCAAACCTCACAGAGAAAGAAACTGGAACTCTTTTAGATTGGAAAGGCAATAGCATCCCATGGTGATTACTCAACTTGTGTGTCAGTTGTGTTATGTTTAACATACTTTCACATTGTTGTCTGGAGCTGTCTTATATCTGAGGCATATCTTCCTGCTACAAATAACATTTTATACTATACACGATGTAATATGATCACAGAAGTCTGTAATATAGTAATGCTGAATGTGTATTGCATTTGTAGTCGTCACATTAAACTGTGTGTTATGTAAAATATAAAAAAAACTTTATAAAAACAAATTTGTTTCACCATCATTTATATTTGTGTTACAGAATGCACACACTACAATGTCATTATTATGATAAAAGATGCAAAAAGGAATGCGAAAAAAAATAAAGCAGGATAAGGTGAAAATGGAGGCACTAATAACCATAAGAAACCACCAGAGACCATTAAAGTGTCCATTAAAATTCCAAAACAATTGCCATTATTACCCTTATAACCCATTAGAATTTAGTTAGGAATTATAGATGGGGTGGAGATTAATATATTTGTTTGACAGGAATTCCTGTTGTCCCATGTTATCCCAATGTAGGTCCAGGTAAACATCTTACTTGGCAAAATCACAGTGATTTTTTTTATTTTGTAATTGATTGACATATTAAATATGCTTTTTTTTTCTTATTATATAGTTGTGTAGAGTAGACTACAATAAAGGAGCTGAATTTACAACATAGTTTTTCCAACTCAGGCGGACAATTAAGCAAGTAAAGAGCACCCTCTAGCGTACAGCATCACATATTCATTGCATCTTAAAAGCAAAGCTTCCGCTTGCTTGTTATCGGTAAGCATGTGGACACAAAAGTTTAAGGTACGTCATGGTTTGTCGAGCATAAAATCTCAAAATGAGCTATTTTAACTCTTCATCTGACTTAATTCGTACTTCTGCCAAGAAAGCGCATTATATAATAACAAAGAAACAAAGGTCGATATAAGTAACTTGTCTAGTTCAAATGTCCCAAACACAGTGGCCCATCCCGTTTCATTGTTCTGTTTAAAAGGGTAATCTTGTGAAAAAACGTCAATGTCAAAAAGTGTGTGTGTCTATTAATGTCAGATTTATTAAAAATGTAACAAAACAATAAAATCGTTCGTTTTCTTGATTTATTCGACCAAAATCAATCAAGCTGACAAAGGAATCAATGATTACTTGTGGTGATTCATTGACTGGGTCGTTTCATGTCATGTTGAGGAGAGAACTGGCTGGTGTGCCCTGTTGATTTTTCATTAAATATTAGCTGCTTCGTAAGGTACTCCCACTTGCCCTGTAAAAAAAAAACACGGACAAGAGGGTTTAGTTTATTTCAAACTAGTCGAAAGTAAAAGAGGTGGGCAGGAGCAGACGCGTATGGACTGCGAGGGTGGTGCGCGTTGTCCACGCTTTTTTAATTAACAATACACGCGCGCCACTTTATTACCTTTTCTCACGTTCACGTTTGTTTCTCCACACGGTGAGTCGCTTGGACATACGAATACTCATAAGGTAGGAATTCCTAGTGAATAAACTATAGCAATTAGAAAGCAATTTATTTATTTTAAACGTATTTTATGATGTATGTTTTGGCATGCCTCAGATTTGTTTGACGTATCTCATTCTGACGTAACTCCTGTGGTTCTGGGGAGTGTTTCTCTTTTCTTATCGTTTATCATCACTCGTTTGGTACCAGGGAGAGTTTTGCGCCAGCCTGTGATGTTCCCAATATTCCCCATCTATCACTTCCAGAATCAAACAGTTGTCATGGAAACCGAGAGTTTGCTTGCTTATAGTAACAAGTATTTGTGGTGAAAATGAAAAAAGATACAAGTGATCACGTTTGTGTTTTAAAGTGAAGACAAAATTGGCAAATGTTGTTTTTCACATTGTGCATGTGAAATAAAGTAGTTGCTTGCTTGTCTTAATAAGTGTTTTAATATTGCAATAGCCTGTTCTTAATACCCTGGATTGGTTTATAGGTTTCTATGGTTTATCAATATAATCATACATTTTTACTTCATTGGATGCCATTGAAGTCAAAAGGCTAACTAGAAAAATATTTTTTTTATCATAGTGTGTGGAAGGCATATTTGTGTAAAGTTATCCTACATGAGTATTTACTTCCTTGAGCATTAGATGTAGTTAAGGGGGTTATGTTACACTGGTATGTCACAGTATCTCTCTTGAAAGTGTTTTGCACATACGCATTCCAGAACTTGTGATTTGTGAAAACAGTGGTTGCTGTCTTCTGGCACCTTTCAACACGTCTCTTCTGCTTCGGTTCACCGTTTTTTTCTTTGTTTGTTCATTGGCTCCTTATTAACCATTAAGTAATTTCAACAATTTAAGTCATTAAGAGATCATTGAATATTTACTGATGTTTAAAATGCGCAGAGCAAAAAGCAGCTCTACCCCTCTATCTGTACAGAATGAGGTGGGTCTGGTGTGTTTGTTCAGAGGGCTCCTCCTCATACAAAAGTCAGTGATTGTGCAAGTACATTGACAATAAACACAGAAGCTCAAGTGTAATTGAAATGTAAGAATTTATTGGTTCTTAACTTAGCTAACACAAAATATGCTCAACTATAAACCTTTAATGCTCAAAGTTGCTTGCAATGTTTTGTCTGTCAAATGTGTTTATGTAAATGTGTAAGAATGACAGCCTTCCACGTGCAAGACGATATTGTATATATTGTCAATTTAGATGAGAAAAGAAAGTAACATGATATATTTCATGTGCTTCATTTAGTGTAATGTAGAGTGTACAGTAATACGGTTCACTGTTTAGTTGATACATTTAAGTCATTAGAAACAAGGGAGGTAAACAGATTTAATGTTATACCTTCTCTTCTCTGAACAGGAGGAAGTCATTTAGCCCTGGGGTATTTGCTTTTTATGTAAAATCTCCCCCACCCCCACTCAAACACACACCTATACATATCTATATGACTTTTTTGCTTTAACGTTATAGGATACATTTTTTCAAGGCTGCAGCTGAACCTTTAAACAGCCTTTTACTGTAGAGTTTGGGATACCTTTGTCTGCGGACTTGTCACTTTGTCAGCTGTTCTAGGAGATCTTCTCTTTGACCTCGGTCTAGTAATGGTCAGCAGAAAACAAACAGCAGTGAAGGGGAAAAACAGGAAAGTGACACATTACATGTAGATTACTAGGACCAGAGCTGTGTTTAACTCTCTAAAACTAAAGAAATGTTATATTCCGCTTCCATTTGTTTTTCTCACGCTTTTATTTCCTCCTCCACGATGTTTGTTGACTTTGATACACATACACTCTGCTTTTGATCTCAGTCCATTCATTCCATATGCTAACAATAATGTGTAGTGCGTGAATCCCTTTAAACATGCTTTAAAGTGATAGTTCTCCCAAAAATGCTAATTCTGTCATCATTTACTCACCTTCTTGTCTTTTCAAACCTTTATAACTTTCTTTCTTCAGCAGAACCCCAAAGGAAGATATTTTGAAGAAACTCTGTAACCGAATAGCACTAGCCCCACATTCACTATATGAACAGGGGGTGCAGTATACAACATTTTTCAAAATATCTTCTTTTGTGTTCTGCATAAGAAAGAAAGTCATACTGGTTTGAAATGACGTAAGGGTGACTAAATGATGACAGAATTTTTATTTTACGGTATCAAGTATCACCTTAAGTTTTGTGTGCATTTTAGGGTTAAATTTGACATCATGGGTCTAGAATGTCTAAAAGTATTGACCACATTTGTAAACGGTAATGTGCAGTAAAATATCCTAGTAGTTTTAAACACATTTGTAAAAAAATATATTTTGCTATTTATTTTGTTTATTTCATGTGTAAAGTTATTTATTATGTTTTGTGTCTTATACGTGCCGTTTACTAGAATATTTTCCATACAGGACCAAAGGGAACAACAGTTTACATGTTTTAAACATTGTACTAAAAAACACCTTTGGAAGACCTTCATATAAATTTGAGTATGCCCATAAATGCTTCTGGGATGTAAAAAAATATCTTATAAATAAATCACGTAAAAAAGTGTCTTGGGAGTAGGTAATGCAGAGATATCGACTGGTTCTTCAGTAAGGAACGAATTAGTGTCCATGCTTTGACCCATAGTATCATTTAAACACTTTGAGGTTATACATTCATAGTAAGAACCATTAAAACCAACCATATAAAAAGGAATATTGCCATATACATTTGTGAGAAAAGTTGGCCGGAAAATCCCCATTGTGCGAGGCAGATAGAGGGATGGCTGTCGGTGGTTACAGGAGGAAGTGTTTATTGGTACAGATGTGCAGGGTGCCGAGCTTCTTCCTTCCACATCAATGGCCGAACACACTTCGTGTCGCAATTTGAGCCTTTATGGTTTTAAAGAACAAACCAGAAAGTGATTGCGATAGGTTGTCTCTAGTCTGATCAAGCATGCAGTGACAGCATTATTTGGCACTGAACCTGATCTGTTAACCCTTTAAGGTCAGTCAGTGGCTTCACCAATATAGCAACATACTGTGAGACTGTTTCTCAGAGATAAAAATATCCCACACAGTCATTTGTTTTTGCCCTTGTTTACCAAGTCTGAAGTTATTTTGTTCCATACAGTGTTTCAACTCTGACTTTGATATACGACACGTGACAGAATTGAACTTTGGAGTGATGAGCGGAATACAATGACAGGAAACGTTTGGTCATTTTTCCCTCTGACCCACACTGTTTATAAATGTCTGCATTGGCCTGAGGCTTCCTGATAAAAGGGCAGGTCGGAATCGGATAATGACTAAATACTGCCGCTTAAATTGACTTGAAAATAACGAGTAGCCCTTTTTAAACCATGTTAAAGAACGAAAACACCACCAAATGGAATTATTAATGGAGAATTATTATTTCAGACAAATAAACTGTACATTTGTCCTATGGCGTGAAAGCCAAAATATAGAAAACAAACTGTTATTTCTATTATTCATATTTAAATTAATAGTATAAAATACCATAAGAGAGATTTATTTGAATTGTTTTTTGCTGTCACGTTTTTTACTTTTTCAACTACCCATGTATCAAAATAGCCAAAACGGTTTAGATGTAAAGTTATAGACAAGCGCACTGACAATGATTGATGTGAATGTATAAAATGGTCTGAAAAATGGTGATAATCGTGTAGATCATGTTGTCCAGTGGAGGGCAGTGTTGGCTCTGGTTTATCTGGATAGTTATTTCCATTATAGGGAGGGGTCATGAGTCTCATGATTGTCAAATGGTTTTATTTGTTTTTCATATTCATGCTATTCGGGTCCATTTCTTTGTTGTTTAGTTAAAAACAACTACAGGAAACTGGGAAAGAAAAACATTCACAGAATGTGCGTGCGTTTCTTCTTTGCATTTAACCAGATCTGAAACATTATCCGGTCTAGTTTTTACATTTTTACTTATATTTACAAATAACGTTTGTCAGTATGTCTGTTCTGTTATTCCTCCTGTGTCTCTGTCAGTGCGGTATGTCACATTACCAGGCATGTGGGGTCCTTTTGCAAAGCTCAGCTGTTTATGGGTGTGGCGTAAGTGGAAAGAGCAACAATCAGGATAAAATGCATCTATGGTAAATGAAAACAACTACATCAACACAACACCTGCAAAACACAGCTATCATAATGAAAGCTTTGTGGAAGAGAATGAGACATGCTATTGTGGGAAGAGAAAGATAACATTCATATCTGTCTCTCTTTCTCTCACTTTAGTGGAGGATATTACTTTGTAGGTGTAAATATGTATGTCACATACATACAACAGTTACCCCTCTCCCAGTCTAGAAATAATGATCAATGTAAAATTGAGCAATCTTTAAAAATATTTTTCGTGTTATGAATAGAAACATTCTGTACCATAGTCAAATTATGCGTCAGTTTTATAATTTAATAGATGTAAAAGTCAAGTTAAACTGGCTCTTAAAATGTGCACTCTTTGTCATAAGTGTAGACCTACTGCATCTGTAATTTGTTTTGGCAGCTTCTTTCCTCACATGACTGCCATTGCAGTCAGAGAAATGATAAACATTGGCTTCATAGAGCATTGTAGCTCAGAGTTAAAAGGAAACGCCTCATCAGAAATGGTCCCAGAAAAAGACACATTACAAATTTGTTCTTTGTTTTGCCTCCTGTTTAGCGTTTACCACAAAACTACATTATTTGGAGCCATTTCAGGGGGTGATGGGTTTCTAAATGCAGAGCGAAGGAGGATAAATAAACTGAATATGCAGAGTGTCTGTCTGGACGTTCAGTTCTCTTTTCTTTCTCTGCAGAATGAATTCAAACAAGTGGCTCAGCTCATGCGAAAAGAAACAATGTGCATGAGCTCATTGCCAGCCATGATCTTGCATACTCAATGCAGACTTTGCATCTACTTTTCACTTTCTCTTTCATTTTAGCCCCCCACCCCCTCATTCATTACCATCACTTTTCTCGGGATAACAGACACTCTGCGGTTTCACTACTGTGAATAGGAGCATTAAAATAAGATCGAGGGAGAAACCTTTTGTTGGAGTTTAATTACCGGTCTTGGATCAGGACCACGCTCCACATGCTTGGGTTTGGGGCGCTGGCTGCGCTCCACACGCCCACCGCAGGCCCGCTGTCAGTGTCCAATTCTAGGCAGAAGTTTCCTTGTTTTTACTGAGTGATTGGGAGTCTGAATAAGGTGTATTGTGAAATGAATGGTGATGTGTTTGATATTAGGAGGGGCATTGTCTTCCTAGGGAGAATTTTAGTGGAAAAAAATTGGAACGTGTGTAAATACGCTATGACTAGAGAATACCAGTGCTAACAAATAACATCACTGACAAGCATCTTTAAAGGGACAGTTCACCCAAAAATTAAAATTATGTGATCATTTACTCACCCTTAAGTTGTTCCCAACATGTTGTAATTTCTATGTTCTGTTGAACACAAAAGAAGATATTTGAAAGAATGTTTGTAACCAAACAGGTCTTGGGCACTATTGACTACCATAGTAGAAGTTTTCCCCACTATGGTAGTCAAAAGTGCCCCAGAACTGTTTTGAAACAAACATTCTTTCAAATATCAATCTTTGTGTTCGGCAGAAAAACAAACTTTATACAGGTTTGGAACAACTTGAGTGTGAGTAAATGCTGATGGAATTTTAATTTTGGGGTAAACTGTCCCTTTAACTTTATGTACCAGGAGATACAACTCTCGAGTTTATGTGCTAACTATGTCCTTACAATCGGGGTCACACGAGATGCCATCACTCACATTTCCTCTCTGCCTGCTGAGCAGCATGACCAGCGGAAGCGACCAATCAGCAGAATATTATGGCCTGGTCTGCAGGGTACCACCCTGCTTTAATCTAAAAGGAATTTAGCTGGAACGACAGATTAAGTAGGCTGAGGGGTCAAAGATCCACCCCCTGGGTCTGGTGTCCTGCCTTAAGGTCTCAGGGGTGGTGGGGGCTGGAGGTTCAGTGTTTCATAGAACGTACAAACTAAAATAAACTGGGTTGCGCAACCTGCACATTGGCTCTGTGTAAGTGACGGAGAAGTTTTGAAGGGAAATTTGGTTGGAATGGTCTAGTCTTTAAGGAATGCTTCAGCCCAAGATATTTTTGAATCCTTCACCCTCATGTCACTCCAAACTTTAATGATTTAGTTTATTCTGCAGAACACAAAAGAAGATATTTTGAAGAATGGTGGTAACCAAACAACGTTCCCCTCAAACGACTTTATGGACATAAAACCACTGAGACGTTCCTCAAAATATCTTCTTTTGTGGTAAATAGAAGACAGAGAAAGGTTTTGAATGACATGAAGGCAAATAAATATAGCTATTTTTGGTGATGTAGTGATATAGTGATGGACTATTGGGTTAGCCTTGTCCACAGGACTTCTATCTTCAAAGGTCAATAGAGACAGTATTTGCTGGGCCCTAGAGAATAGAGTCATAAAAACAGACAGTAGATATTAGCATTCCATAATGCTCCTCTAGGGCCAATTTTAGTAATCTCTGAGACCTTTATCTCATATGTCCATTTTAGTAACAGGATTTTCTTTTCTGGTTGGACACTTACTCTATTGCCAATATAATATCACATCATATCTGTGTAAAAGCATGGCGAGTGTACAAACAGACTCATCTAGTCATGAAATGAGGTCTTCCGAGATGACCGACCCAAATAGACTCCCATGCCACACGGTACAAATTTACTACACAGTTTCCATTTCTAGCAATCAAAATGTGATTTCTGTGCTGGCTAATATGAAGTGTGATTTGTTGGTGTGCTTGTTATGTGTGATATGTGTGCAAGTTATGAAATGCAAGAGCACCAGATGGAGCGAAACAGGTGGCGTTTACAGTGTGTGTGTGTTGGTTAGCATGCATTTCTCTTTTGCGTGGGTCAGGAAGTTATGGTGAGTGAGTGGGTGGGCGGGCATTAAGGGTAGTTGACAAATGCTGCAAAGACTTTTATGTATCTGCCTTTGAATGACTGTCGTTTACTATTCCAAAAATCATTTTGGCACAATGAGAGAAAGTCAGAAAGATGGTTTGGAAAAAGTGAATGTGAAGTCATTTTCTGAGGTTTCTTTCATGGCCATTTCAATAACCTTTCAAGCGTAAAATAAAATTATTTATTTTTCTCTTCATGTTTTTAGTTTCAGTGAACGGATGTGTTTTCTGGCCTTTTGGAAGCACTTGGTGAGCTGTGGTGGTAAAAAATAAACTCATTACCCCCATTCCCAAAACTCCTCCCACAAACATAAACTCACAGTCCTAGCCTTAGGCAGGAATACATAGCCAACCAAATGAGAGGGTATGCATGGTAAGGGAAAGAGAATCTTGTTTATAAATATATTTTTATATCCTCCAGTGGCACGCCCTTGTTAGATTAGAAAAATGCTTGTTTTGCATTATCAGAGAATAAATAGCTTGTTAATCGACATCATCACACCGTCTTGAATGTTGCGCCATCTTGAGAGGAGGGCTGCTAGTGCGTTCAAAACAGTGTTTTGATTTTCTTATTTGATTAGGAAATATTACTATGGTAGGTAATAGCAATACGCAGAGCCGTTCAGGAAAAGCCCGTTGTTCTTTTGATTTCTCCTTATATCAAACAAAACAAGTAACTGTACATATTTGAACAATAATAGCAGTATAGTTTATTCATCCCAAGTGCAACATAGGGTGTGACGTCAGCTTCATATTCTCTATACCATTGCAACATCCAAAAAATGTATTTGGGAAGCCAATAAAATAAGAGGTAGAACAGGAATTATGACAGAAAGTGACGATCAAGTACTGCCTCAACTTAAAACTGTGGACGTTCCCACAGGGAGTCTGACAGGCAGGTTGCATGCTCATGGGTTCAGAGGTCAATGAGCATGGAGGTGGAGATGGGACAGGGGTTTGGGTTCTAGGATTGGCATAAAAACAACAGCAAGTAACCATTATGATGCTAAACACTGATATGACCAGTACATCAACACAGGAAGAGGAGGAGCATGTGTGAAAACATGCTTTATAAAAAAATTGTTGAACAAGGATTTTGGAGTTGTCTCAATATCAAAATTACGATTCCTTTATCATTTATTCACACCTTGGTCATTGCAAACCACTTTCATCCTCATTTCATTCCAGTTATAAACATGAAAAATTGATGACTGAATATAGATTTTTATGTCACACACACAAGTGTTCTTGTGTAAGACGCAGACCATTAAAGTCAATCTGATGAGGAGCTCTCACACGTTTTGTTCTGTCAGCACATGGCCTGGATTTCACTTTGCATTCTGTAGCGTAAGTACATCATTTAGGTCCTATGATTTAGCCCTGGGCTGTGGGTACATTGTGGTGCACTCTCCCGGGCTAACCCACAGTGGGGGTAAATAGATGTGGGGGTGCGTGCTGCAGTGATTTAAAGAAGGAAATTTAGAATGGACGAGATAATGGCTGGATGGGTTTGAATAGGGGGCAAAAGGGAGGGGTAAAGACAGGGTTATGGGCAGACTCCATTGATCTTTCTCTTCAGGATCTGGGCATATCTTTTGCTGGCAGGTGGCCACGTTCACCCTTTTCAAACACATGACATCATTTTGGCGTTGCCGCAGCAACAACTCTGCAAGCCTATGAGATCAGTCACAAATCCTCTGGGGCTTGATGGTGACTTTAGCTACAACACGTGTCGCATCTTCAGTATTTCAGCTCTTGGATAGATCTTTTGGGTTGACTTATGTACAGTACAAAGCCATGTGCAGTACTCTACCCATGTCCTTTAAAGGGATAGTTCAAGCAAAGATAAAAGTTCTTATATCAACCTGACTTCAATCGTATGGACATGAAACCATTAAGACATTTCTTAAAATATCTTCTTTTGTGTTCCACAAGTCATACATGTTTTGAATGACATTGTGATGAATGATGCTCAAATCTTTCTCTTTAAGGTAATGTGTGTGCCGGTAGCATTGTCAAACACATTTCTTATAAACCCCAATTTGACAATATGATGACAGACAGTATTAAACTGAACTCACATGACTCTAAACATAACTTTTTTAATTCAAAAATCTTCTGAATAATGGCAGCTCTTGGTTTGCTGAGGTAGACTAGATTCCTAGTGTCACTGGCTGTGCCAGTGGTTTAAACATTGCCCTTAAGTATATCCTAGACCCAGAATAATCACTATTTCTAATTCTCTGTCCTTGCACAGTTTCTATCTACTCAACTCAACTTTATTTATATAGCGCTTTTTACAATTTTCATTCAGCTGTTCATGAGACATATTGACTACAAGTAAAACAACTAAATTCATGTATCTGCATCTATAGCCTGTTGTTCTGCCACAGCATTGTAGCCTAAAACTTAACCCATAGCTGTATTGCTCATTGATGCTACACAATGTTGGGCTATAAACAGGTTTTTGTAGTTTTATAATGACAATTCTGATCTCTTAGTTACATGTTCAATTACAATATACACTTTGCACATTGCTCTGCGTGCTTCAGTCAGAATGATGACTTATATTTGTTGTATGACGTCTCAGGTGTGCATCCACAGCCCCAAGCATCTTTTTCCTGTTGGTGGTGATGATGCTGTCGAAGATGGGGGTGTAATTCAAATATATGGGTTTCACTGAATGAGTCCAGGAAAATCTTTGTCCCTCCCATTGTCCCTTCCCCCTCTGTTTGGAATGCGTGAATGAAGTGTATTTAAAAGTCTTACGTGGGTGTGTAGTGTACAGTTAATATATACAGATGTCATAAATCCCTTCTCTTACCTGATACTGGCCTATAATGTCCTTACCTTGCCTAGTCACCCCATCCCCCTTATATGAAATAGGGATCGGCTTTTCTCGATACTCCACGCGGGCCACCGGGGTGTGAAGTGGGCACGCTGGGGATGGACGTCTTTTCATTTGCATGAGTTTTGTCCACACCCCTTGCGAGATAACGACAGGACCAAGCCTACAGCCTTGCCTTCAGAGGGAGAAAGTGACACACGGCTCGCGTCTGCACGATATATCGAGGATACTTTGCGCTACATTGCGCGTTGTTTCGCGGGGAAATCATTTACGTTCATTTCCTTTGAAAGTATCAGCTCGCTTGCGGATTGACTCGGATTTGGATTTAGACATCGATGAGACCAACCCCGGCGACAGACATGTATGTACTTTCATTGCTTATTCAATCATTTTAATGACGTGCTCGTCCTATATACAAACCTTTATTGACTACATGGGTTGTTATTTTAATCGTTGCGTGGGTAGAAACCGCAAGTGTTTGCACAGCGGAATATACATTGAAGAGCAAAGTATGATGCCAGTACAAAATGACTGCGTTTGCTTAATTGAAGATACTTGACAAGGCTCAATGCATAGTCCCTGTAATGTTGGCAATTCATATTTTTCTGTGCCTTGCAAATCAATGTGATAGACTTGCTCAGAGCCCTTGGCATGGAGGGGACGGGAGTGAGCTCAGTCTTGGGGTTTGATGACAAAGAAAGCTTTGTTTGCTGTTTGTGTCTAAGAGATTTGACAGAAGAATGGCGTTATCTCGGATGTTAATACTGAAGAACACATAGCGGAAAGTGCTCGTATTTGGTTCAAGCAAACGTAGTTGGTAAAGTCAGACCCGTGTGGCGGGAGCAGATGTGTTTGGGTTCTCCTCTAGATAGGATATGTTGTATATCTAGACCTCAGCACTTTGTGTTATTGCTTGGATGCCTTTCTTTTCTCCATTCCCATCCTTGCTTATGGCTACTCTGTTGCTTTAGTTTAGAGAATATCCCATGGAGCTAATCCTCCACAGCCTAATCCCTCAGATTGTTTCCTATGGAAGGGAATGCAGGCTCTGGTAACATAGCCTTTGAAGTAGATATTCAATCTAAATATTAAGGTGGAACTGATGAGTGTAAAAAAATAAGCATTTTGATGTGAAATGGCAAATGTATACTGTGATATGATATGTACTGTCAGTTGATCACATGAGAGAGGAGCCTACCCACAGAATAAACCCACCGGGACCATTTTAGACGGTCTGAGGAGCTTGTCCTACATTCAGATCCTTTTTTTGTGTCGGAAGCAAAAGAATTCTCAAAATATCCTCATTCTTTCAATCTTAGTGTCACTTCATTGCTATGCTGCGAATATTGTGACAAACCTTGAGGCAGCTGCACCAGCAGTTGTACTTTCTGGCTGTGGGAACACTTTCGGAAATCTAACAGGCTTGTGAACGCCATGGGACACACAATCTGTCCTTTGTGCCGAGTTGGACCGACACGAAGGAGCCTAATTTAGGTAATGATTTGATCAACAAAAAACACGCAATTGATAAGCAAACGTGTGTGCTGGCAGTCAGGCCGTCTTTGTTGTTTGTAAGATGTTTTAAAAGAGGCAGAGTTACTTTTTGGAGGGCGTATTGACAGACATTCAATACAATATACATAACTGTGTGTGCAGAGATGTATTAAGACCTTACTTGATAAAAGGTTATGTTTTTATTACCTTAGAACGGTGGTCACCAACCTTTTTGAGTCCGTGATCCCAGATGAGGTGAAAACACCAATTCAAAAACCAGTTGAAGGACTTTAATTCACGAATGACAGTATGACATTAAGTCGAGGTTAAGGATCAGTTTAGAAAGAACCAAGTTATTTAGGAAACTACTTTAAAAAGATTTGTTATTTATGATGCATTTATTTGGTTTATTTTTATTAAGTAAATAACGTATGTAGATGGAAATTATAAAAATAGGCCCTAATAATAACAACAACGCCAGTCATTCATTTTAAATCATTAATCTATTTACTTTTAGCCATCTAATAATGTCTTGGTAATAATTATCTGTTTCACAAAATACCTAAAAGTCGGACAATGTATGAAATGGGCTATCATATTAGGCTAATTGAAAACATAAATAGGATGTCAGCAGGGACGTCATCTATCGCATGAGATAGTACTGAAAACTTTGCTGTTTACTATCACTGACAGACCCGAGGATCATTCACAATTACAACTTTATGAATGAGAGTTACGCCACTGCATGCGCGAGTCATTTTGAGTGTGATCACAGACATCAGAAACACAGAAGAGCGATCATGTGCAGTCGCGCATCACACTGAATTAATGATAACGGTGACGCAGGGGCATCATTATTTACACAGCCATGAAAAGATTAATGCAGAACTTAAAAACATAATACCACCGAATGAAGAGAAAGAGAGATGCGCTTGCTGTTGGTTGCAGTTCTCAACCTCACCGGTAGATGCGTTCGTATACTGGACCTTTAAAGAAACAGTCGCTGCAGTTTTCAATCCAATTTGATTGTGATTAATTTTAATGTTAATATTTACTTTTGCAATGTTTTAATATTGCTAGTTTGCTTATTCACATCAGTCATTCTTATGGTTGCTCATCCAAACGGTCTCAAATGTGTAATATGATTCTGGAGATAACTTGTTGATAGAACTTAAACCTAGCGTAAAGGGATAGTTGACCCAAAAACCTTTTGTCATCATTTATTCTCTTTTATTGTCTTTAAGTATATCTTTAACTGTTATGCTTGTCTTAGTCTGTTTAAGCTGCTTTCCCAACCGGGCCAGGCTAAAACCAGGGTCGTGTAAGATGTTATTTCAGTATTGTAGCTAGGCGATGGGTAGAAACCAATGCACATGCATTTTTTCCTTCCCCTTTCTATCTACACACCCTCTCCGATTATTTTCTTTTTCATTTCCTTTCCCCAAAGAAATGCACGTCCTCCCCGCAGAGGAAAAATTGTCTGACCGTTCTGAAAATAGGCACACCTTTAGCACCATTCGACTTTTACTGGCTAAAATGAATGAATCATCACACCAACTATAATTTGAATGCTGCCGCTGGCTTTATTTCAGAGCTTAATGACCTAACTTGCTCTTCGAGACAACACACAGAACCCATACAAATACTAAAGGCTGTTCATTTTAAGTGCACACAATCTGGTACTTGTGCTACATTTTGTGTTGCGGTTATATTGTGTGTTTCTGTTTCTCAGAAATGGCTGTAGTTTAGCTTCCAGCATCTTTATAACCTTTTATCTTTTATAATGCTTTCCCTTCCACATAGGAAAAGCATATAATGCATTAGTTTTTCTTCCTGTTGGTCACACCTCTAGTTTCAGAGGAAGCACATATTGAAATGAGTATCTGGAGCTGTGTAGGAGGTTGGAGAGGATTCTTTGCTCTTCTGCACTTGGTCATCATACTATACTCTGAAAGCAGTAAATGGTAACGTGACTTTCCTGAATGATGGATGGTCCTCTTATATTCACACATACCTTTTAATAATTGCACAATTCTCCTAAGCTGGCTCCTACGGCAGTGGTTTCTGGAGACTTAAATATCTCACTTTTGTAGGATCTTTACATAGACTAATAATACACTCTGTCCTCTATGTTTAGACACACAACACTTGCACACAAGGCCCCCACTGTAGTTTGTGTAGCATGTTATTAGCAACGGTTCATTTGTCCGATTGCAGTGTGTTTCCACAGTAGGTGGTATACATTTTAACACAGATCGTTTTATCAGACTCGCCTCTGCTCTGAGCAGCTACGAAGTTTAGCGAAATTTCCAAACAAGTTCTGTCTGAAGGTCTGATCTACATGCTTAGCAAAACACTTTTACTGTTTTTGTAGTAATGCCATTTATTCTAAAAAGTTCAGATGTTGATATGAAATCGTTGCATATACAATCAGTCAATATTCACAACTCTGTAAATCCCACAACTTTGTGCAGACATGATGAACTTTGTGCAGACATGATGAACTTTGTGCAGACATGATGACTGACAGTTCAGCAAGCTAGTCAAATGTGAATCCTGTAACTGCACTGTTTATTAAAATTATTTGCTTGAGTGATTCAAACCAATTGTTCAAGAGTTCACCAGTGTGACTTATTCATTCAAATAACTGGATCATAGGAGTTATTTGTTTGTTAATCATACAACAGTGCTTAAGATAGCAAACGGTTTGCTCTGTTTGAGAAAAGCCAGCTTTGTAAAGACAGCCTGGGGCTTGTCCTCTGGCTGTGTGACTTCAGTTGTCAGTTATCTGGTGGATAAACAGGAAGCTGCTAACACTACAGAGCTTCGGAATTGAGAAGTATAACAGTATTGAAGAATACTTAGCAATGCAGTTAAACACAAACACTTTAACAAACACATGTAGCATAGACACATTAAAAGTGAACAATTTGATTGACAAAGGTATTCTTGAGTGTGAAACTACACTTTTCATTTGCTTCCTTTTCCCTCTTAAACACTGTTATCTTGAATTGTGGAGTGGGGCGGTTACCATGCAGTGCCGCGCATTCTTGCCAAAAGAGATTTTTGAGGATGGTTTTGTCATTAAATCTTAATCTCTCTCTCTCGTTCTCCACCTCTTTCAGAGCATCCACCCATTCGTCTCTCTCTAGCATGCCTTCCTTATAGCATAACTCTGTTTGCCGAGTGTGGATTGGCTGACCACCCACACACGCAAAACGAGTCTGTTTTCTGACTGAGTAGGCAAACGAATTCCCAACCTCTCCAAGTATGGGACTCTTGATGATGATGTCATTGGGAAGCAGAGACAAACATCTCTATATTTTTTAGAATAGGTTACTATTAAGTTTTGTTTGTGGAAAATAAAATTGTAGTTATATCTACAAACCAACATTTGACTCCAAATTAACTGTTACGGAGTAATTCGTTTGTTTGAGAATTTGATAAAAAGGATTTTTGGAAAATAGACCTCTACAAAGCATCAATAACGGTTAAGTTCTTTTAATTAAATGTAAAATAATAAACAATGAAATAATCATATAAATCCATATAAATATAAATTAAATATAAAATATATTTTTTTATTGTTAACCAGAAGTTAACTTCCAGTCAGGCGTGTGTGTCCGATGAAGCCGTGTGTTCGGCACCTGAAAATATTCTGTAAAAGTGAAATGGGCAAATACATTTTACCAAACACGACGTGTGATATGATCAAGCAGCAACTAGCGTAGAGAGAACCACGCTTTATTAATGCAGCAAACATGGCAGCAGTTTGTGGAGCATTTCAAAAGTGTCAGAGAAAGATACAGCACAGAACTTGCCGTGCCGGAATAAATCTCTGAACGAAAGCGTCCTCACCGGTAACTTGTGTACTTCAGACTGGAGCAGGTGGTCTGACAGGAGCCACGCTGTTCACTACATCCTTTGACATCATACAGTGGTTGCGTGCACACAACTCCATGTACTAAACAACTTTTCAAAGTATGTTCTGTGCATCCCGGCCACGAGTGCACCTTCTGTGAGAACAGTTAGCTTTTGTTGGCGGAGTTTGGAGGAGAGACATGAACTGAAATGGTTGTCAGTCAGAATTGCTTGCATGGATGATTTTTTTCATTTTGCAATATGTAGCCTATTACAGTTTCCGTTTATTCATATTTTTAGCTTATGATGTTGGATGACACTTTTTAATGACGTCCTTTGTTGTAGGGGTACAGAATACTGTGCATTCTTTTAGCAGTCAGTCATAGGCCTAATATATGCTATTCAAGAAGAGAGAGCTTTTTTTGTTTTCATTTAGCCTACTTGTTTTGCTCAACTTTATTTCAAGTTATGTTGTATTATATTAAAAAGCAAGACAAATCATAAAATGAATTTTGACCATTCAGTTTATGCAATAGTGAAAAAATTGGCTAATTTAAAAATAAGCTATGTTCGGTATTCTGACTTCGGCCAAATGTTTCATTTTTATTTGGCTCCGGCCAAGAATTTTCATTTCGGTGCATCCCTATAGAAAAGCTGCATGAATTTCTCATAGTCAATTTTGGTGAATCTTGTGTGAATGCTCACATGAAACCCATTGAATCACACTTGAAACATGTGATGACATGGCATCTGATGTCCACCCGTATTTTTTTGGCAAATTTGTTAATTCTGATATGTAGGCCCAAGAGAGACGTGTAGTTTGATTTACTGGAATTGTTTTTGATTTCAGGAAAAAACTTTGCAGGTTAATAAGTCACCTGTTGCTTCATGCTCATCAAATGGTTGTAGTCACACCTTTGAAAAACTTTGTGGGCTGTTACATAATGTAAGAACATTTAGCAACATCTAGATATTTCACAAAGAAAATGTGCCATGCCATTCAAATAAACGGCTTACATTTGTATCTACATCGATTGATAAGCAAAATGTGTTTCCAAGGTACTTTGCAAATTTAACTTACAAAGTTGCCATCGCTTGCGTTTAAGCTGATTGTCATTATAGGGTTGCCATAGCGGCATATGTTGAACCTCATCTCCAACATGCATCAAAGTTCAGTGCATGTCAGAAATGCATAGCTGAGCTGTATTTGGCCCAGTGTGCCATGTAATTCCTGGGTAGGCTGTGCATTATAGTACGGCGTGTATTTCTGGAGTGTATCATTATGCTCCGAGTGAGAGAAGTGTTATTATTCTGTCAGGACAGGACAGAAGGAGCATCTGCTCTGGGTGACTCACTCGCTTCCAAGAAACATTCACACACCGGCTCCACAGATAAACCAAAGCCACCACAAGAACACACCTATCATAATAGGCAAACACGTATATGCGGTTGTCATTTTGTCTGTTTTGTTTGGCAAACACCCAGAAGTGTAACGTTTTCAAAAGCAGAACATTGTATATGTATTGTCAATTGTTGTGACTGATCACTTACACCTTGTCAGTCTGCTCTCTGAGTTAATCTGCTTACACCAGCCTACTTTACAGACAACTGTGTCAACTGTCACAAACATACAGTCCAAATATAATGCCTACATGACGGGCAGACCTTCACAGCTATAGATATATAGATACATTTGTATAAATCTTTTGATGGAAGAAGACATCGACCTGCTGAACGGTCTGCGCTGTTTCTCTTGTTGACACACAGACCCAAATATGGTAGGAACAAGACGCACAGAGTTGCTGTTAAATTCAGAACACGCTAGTGTGTCTTCATGCATAATTATCCCGCTTGTTGTTCTCACAGTGACCTGCAGAACCTCAAGAAAAGGTCACAACAGCTAAGGATTTTAGAAACCCCTGTGGACCTGATGCCGAGGATGGGAATATGTGTATGTATTCAGAAAACATGGAATGCTGCTGATCTGTGGGTCAGACATTATATATTCAGAACAGACTTTTGCTCGTTATGTGTCATACAGAACAATATATTGTCTAGCTAGTTATATGAGTTTATAGCTCTGCTAGGTCTCACATGGGTTTAAACTAACAGGAAGTGAAGGTCTGATCCCCTGTTTCTCCAAGCTTGCTCTTAGAGTCCGTAGGCATTAAAATGAATACTTTACTGTTTATGGAATGAGTCCAGGGAGACAAAAATAACCCCCTCGAACGCTACATGTGTGTCTGTATCCGCACATGTCATAATCTGTTTTGAACCCTGATATCCTTGGAGAAGATCAGACACTTGAAGACCACTCGAATCCCATTACGTGCTTATAGCTTACAACTCTTAATGGGAGTTAGTGTATGGGAACGTAATGGTCATTCATTTTATATAGTGCAAAAGATGGATATTAATAGCTTTACTCCAAAACATCTAAAAACATTTAAAATTACTTGACACAACATGACACCCAAGCCTTGCATAGTCATTCATTCTTATAACCTCTTTGTATTGATTGAGAGTCTACATGGACTGTTTGTATTTAAGACATTAATTTTGTCAATAAGTTGACAATGAAGTGAATTGCATAAAAAGGTTAAAAATGATAATTTTTAGGTTGAAATGTTGTTTGTCTTTTGTCAACTTCTTCTGGTATCTCTAGATATCCTCCCTTCCCGTTCAGAAAATTCCTGGAGCTAAGGTCATTTGAAATTAGGGTTACAATGGTTTACATTATAGACATTTAACAAATGTGTAAACATATCAAGTAGTTTGGCTTAATCTGCTAAAAATTGTGCGCACATTAAATCAAGGCTGTATAGTGTATTTAGTAAAGACATTGACTCACTATACTTCCAAAGTATAGAGTGATCCAGTGACCTATAAGCCTCTTACGATCCAACCGGGAATAAACTGAAAGTCTTGAATTCATGGGTGGAAAAACTTGCCTGTGCAGCTGGGGCGATTGACATCAGAATACTTTTAATATTCAACAAATGTTGTGCAGATATAAACTGTAAAGGAAGAATGATGTATAGCTTTTTGATTCTTGTGCAGATGCATGTGGGCTATGTGGGGAAAAGGATCATCTGTAACGTGGGAATTTTTCCGAAACTAAACCTCGAAAGATGAATCTTTATTTTCTGTCATGTGTGGGAGAGTGTTTCTTCAGTACCAGTGTGAAAATAACTACGTTCTCAACCCAGATATAGGCAGCAGAACAGATGCAAAAGGATTATAAAGTAATTGAGCTTCTAAGGAACTATGGGGTAGGGGAGTCATTCATGACAGAAGAGTACCCCTTTAATTGTTTGAGAAGAAATGCAAGTCCTCCTCAGACAGTGCATGTAGGAACTTTTTGGCCTGTTGTTATACATCCATCCATCAGCAGGCAAGTCAGCAGTGGCGATAAGTCCTCTTGTTCAGAATGCAGAGTCAGGCGAACAACAGCATGCCTCCATTATAAACCACAACAACTCTTAAAATGGGCAATAAATGAAGAATTATATTCCTCCTCTGCCTCCTTCACTTCCTCTCTCACTTGAGGTTATCATGTAAAGGCAGGCCAAGCGCTGGATGAAGTTTGAAGGAATTTGAGGTGAACTCCTTTAATAAGTGAGACCTCTACTAAACTCGAAGGTCAAATTGTAATCCTGTGTTTGTGTGTGTGTGTGGATAACAGGGATATTCCACCTGCTGTTCATTTATATTGGTCCAGATGTCTCAGGCTGTGACTCATTGTAGGATCATTGTAAGCACCTTTGGGACATGAATTCATAGACTAAACATCTGGCAATACCTTATGGTACCATACTTACTGTAAACCACAATGTCATTAGTTATTTGATAGTGTCCACTAGTACCTGTATTCCAGTGACATCTTTGGTTTTTAGTTGGACATGAAACATTGTCTTGTATAAATGAATATTTAGTGGCGCTATTATATTCATATCTGTTTTTAATACTCACATGCTAGATGACAGAAGAATTAGTCTAATGACATGATCTTTATGGCAAATAAAATGTACATTCAGATCACTGTGCTATGATGTTGCTCGATTTTATATTGTCACCCCAGATACATCATGAATTTATTGTTTAACTCTCATGTATTATGTATGTGAAATTGTTTTGTATGCTTGTTTGCAGTGTTCTTATCTGAGATCATGCTATAATGGTTGGACGAACATTGAAACCGACAGGCTGTGCGACAGCTTCAAAGCAGTTTTTATGTTAGTGCTGAGTGTGCGTCTTTGTGTGGCGCTGACAGAGTCCTCTACAGGTTACTTATCACCACGGCAACTTCTTCTGAACTATAACCACAACCAATCTTTTCCTCCTTAGCAACTGCTGCCGGTCCAATCAGACACTGTATTCAAACTGTATAGATCTTCTGTGTGATACGAATCCGTTTACGTGGTTTGTTTCTGGGTTTGTCTAGAGGAAATGTAGATAAAAGATGTTTGGGTGTAGTAGTAAAACGTGTGAAGATGTGTTTGTCATCAAAATATACGTTTATCTTGGAAACCTATGAATGCCATACAAATGTTCATATTCGAGGTGTCATACATGATAGTTAAAATATAAATCAACTTTTAACACTCTACGTAACATGAATGATTGACAACAATAATGACTGTAGCGATGCGAACACAGGCTTCTGATGCTACAGTGAAAGATGGATTTGAGTTTAACATCATATTCGAAGCTCTGACAATGTTGTGGAGTCTAAGCTTACATCACAAAAACCAGTCATACGAGCTGCCTGTCTCGAGCACTTCCCTTTACTCATATTCTCACTTTAACATCTAAGGCATGTTTGTTTTGACTTGTCATTTTAGCCATTTAATAATATGTTGCTGTCTGATGTTGTCTTGCGTTGATCGTCATGCGTTTGCCAAGTACTAGTGGAAGCCACTGCATATCTTAAAATCTGAAATAGTTGGTTACAGGATGATGTCAAAAGTGTTGTCCTCTGGGGATATTTGCACAAAACATTAGGTTTAAGGTACAAAATGGAGGAACTGATAAACTTGGTTAAAGGGTTACGCCCGTTTCACACCTCACGCTGAGCAGATTGTCCTTTCACACAAGCGGCACCGTGCACTGCCTGGGTACCACAGTACAACAATGCAATTTCGCATTATGTTACGTAATAGATCAATGAGCAAAATATCTTCCAGAACTTCATTAAAGCGCTTTTTAAGTAGATTGCATAACTATGATTTGTAATATCCGCCTGTTTAATGCTTGTTTAGATCCACGTAGTACAAGTTATCAAAGCCTTTGTGCTTTGAAGGTTATGAAGTCACTAAAGGGTTAACTCACCATAGGAGAGAGTGACCGACTTGTGATGCGATCACTTTACTCTCATACATTCGCAATATAAGCATATAGTGAGAAAAATTCAGATAAAAGATATATTTTTAAACATTACTAAATGTAATAACGTGACGTCTTTGGAATAATAAAGGCGGAAGTCAACTGCAAGAGTGGTGCAGCACCCGGAGTGCACACCTCACGCGCAAGCATAGCGAAGCATATAGAAGCATTAGAGAAAGAGAGAAATTCGAATACATTCAGCCCTGTTGGACTAAACTGCAAGATAAACAGAATACATTTTAGGATGGTCTTTCTCTGCATCTGCTCCGTGCAGTGAGTGAGCGGCAGGGAGAAACTGCGCATTCTATACTGCAGCTGACTTGTCAGTAAGTGCAAAACACTGTTTAGACTTAAGAACATGAACATACTTCTGTAAATATTCACAGTTTGTTAGCCAGACGGACGCGCTGGGTGCTCTGCAAGGCACTAATACACTAATATTGCTAAAATAGCTGCTCTTTTAATGTATGTGTATGATGATTTTGTTAGACGATGTGACAATGCGTGGAAGTGACTGTCGTTTAACATACAGTGCTAATGAGTCACGTTTAATTACTGTTATGCAGACTTGTTTTAATATCTGACAGCAGAATACATCAATGATGATGACCTTACTGGACACTCAGTTGTATTAAAAAACAATATGTGACAGTTCTAAGAGCAGAAGCCAAAGTACCAACACTAGTCTGACTCAAACCTGACGCTATGACATCTTACATCTTAAAAATGCTAATTAGTACATCAAGAATCGATTCAAACTCGAGCCGTGACCCTAAGAATCGATTCTGAATCAAATCGTAAGGGACCAAACGATTACCACCCCTAATATTTATGTAGTTTTATATGTTTTTCCAGAAGGTTATAATGACAGTGGGGTTCAGAGAATACACTGACAGGGTAATGCGATCGTTTGCTACTCATTCATATGCAATTTTTGCACCGCAAATAGAGATATACGTGTTTTATAAATCATTTAAATGTGCTGTTGTGTACTTTGCAACGAAATGATCGTTGCACTGCTGCTTACGTGCCGCTTTTGCTCTGTGATATGCGGTATGAATTCTCTCATCTGTTAACATGTGCGCCGAACAAAATGTGGTGCTCACGCGTACGATGTGAAACGGGCATTAGTTCAACCAAACATGAACATTCTCTCATTATTTACGCACCCTCATGCCATTCATTTACAATAACATTTAGTCATTTAGCAGACGCTTTTTTCCAAACAGACTTACAAAGAGTTTAGGGAGCAATAAGCGATATGTCATACAGGAGCAATAACACAATAGGTGCCAATACAAAGTTACTGGTTTCAACAAAAGCTAGACCACTACCTGTTGAGCGAAAGAGAGATGGTTGTCTGTATGGTTTTCTTTTTTATGCAGAACACTAAAGAGGATATTTTGAAGAAAGTCGGTAACCCTTAACGTTGGCCTCCATTGACTTCCATTATATGGATACAAATCACTGAGACAGTGTTTTTTTTTTTTGTAGATAGAATTGAGGACTCATGTTTGAGGAGTCAGTCATGCTGTCTAATTCTGTATCATTTTACGTAAATTTACCCTGATTTTTGGGAATTTGGCAAATTCAAAATTAGTCACTGTAGTCTTATTGTTGTCTTGAAACTTTGGCCATCATATGCCAATTATAAATAATGTGGGGCCATTTTACTGTTAAGACCTACATGGAATTTCCAAACTGAAAGTCATTTTTGATGGAGCCCAAGCAGCAAAAACAAATCTAGTAGATAGTGATCTGATTTACGGTATGGTGCACGTCTTCAGGAAGAAGGGAAATTTCCCTGAAGTTTGACTAAACACTCATGGGAATAATTTTGAAACCAGGGCACATATTGTGCTTTGAAATATAGGATGGAGTGGAATGTGTCCCACATGAATAATAAAAGAAGTTTTGAGAATTATATGAATGGAATTCTATAATTTCTAGATACTATAGAGTTTATGAACCGTACTTTAGCAAATATTAAATACAATAATATTTAATATAGTTGATTAATTTACTATATTTAAAATTACACAATACTATGCATAAGTCACATACATCTAGGATGGCATGAGGGTGAAGTGAATTTGAGGTGAACTATTCGGTCAAAAGTTTATTTAAAAAAACAAGCTCTAGTAAAGTAAATGTAATAATAATATCAGAGTTATGCGATTTGGGTTTGAAAATGATTTTGATCATTCAAGTTTTGCTATTTTTGTCATGGCAGCCATATTTGTAGTCATTATTTATAGCTGGAAAGCTTATAACTTCTGGAGCGACTCTGAACTGTTTATCATTAAGAAACAAAGCACAAAACCATTGCTGGAATGGGAGCGGCAGGAAGTGTGTGATGTCAGACCGGGAAGTAAACGGGAAACAGAAGGAGGGGAGGAGTGGGCTGCTAGCAAGGGTGACGGCCTTCCCATTTCCTGGCAGCCTCTCTTTCTCTCTCCACCAGCGCTATGAGAACACGATTAGAAGATGAGGACTCGCTGAAGGCCACCACAGCTGGAACTGTGATTTATTTCTATCTCAAGAGTTTCTTATATATCTGGAATACGTCTTGTTTTATTCTGCATTTTTAGAAGACGAAACTGCCAATCATGTACTGTGGATATGGAGGTACTCCATAACTCTTAAACTTCTGAGAGAGTGTCAGGCATGGATGTATAAACGGCAGGTTTTCAAGATAGATGACCATTGATTTTGTCATAGTTAGAAGGCTCTATTTTTTCAGGATGGGTATGAATGCTGGTACTTGGGTTGTTGAGGGTTGGCAGTGTGGGTATGTGTAGGTGTGCTGTGATGTTTTCAGGTCTGTTGTGACTGGAATAATGTTCAAAGAATTGTCTTGTTGTTTTATTGTAGAATAATGCCGAAATGCTTTTCTACTGTTCTGGCTTGGCTACATTTTGTATGCACTCTCCAAGGTTGCTAACAATCGTAGTTAAAGTACACAAGAAAAACATGCTACTGTTTGGTGCCAGTCAGCATACCGCCGCTCGTCAAATTTACAATGAGACATTTGATATAGGCACTTTGTCTCGCTAATGTTGGCAGATGTAGTTAAGCGAAAGTAAATAGAAAAGATACTTAATACAGTTCCTCACACCAAGAGTTGTGCTTGTTTTACAGGCTGTAGGAATGACAGTGCTTCAGAGGGTTTTGTTTCATTCCAACACCGTTTTATTTTTTATTTTTATGTTTTGTCGTCTAATCCCTGTCCTCCTGGGACATTTGTTGTGTTATGGTTCTTTGTCAGGTACTGGATAATGAGTGAGAGTCAAAGCGTGTTTACTTAGGTCTAAGGTTCAGCTTGGCACCTCTGGGTCATCTTGAACAAACACGCAGGGAGGTCAGAAAGTTTAACTTTTCGCCCCAGGGCTATTGGTCTGGTTTACTTGATGGTCTGGTTTTGATGCAGACGCAGTAAACTGTCATTCAGATGATCCTCACCGTTTCAGACCACAGGCCAGGCGAAACTTTTAAGGAACTTCATCAGAGCGTTGAAAGTATTGAGTTATTAAAGATATGTCTGAAATTGAGGTAATCCTAAAGAGATTTGCAATAAGAAGGGGGGAGAAGGGAAACAGCGCAGGTTTTTTGTTTCAACCTGTGGCTCAGCTAATGAAAGGAAGGATACACCATGTGGGGTAAATGTTAAGTGCTCAGGGATTTAAAAAAAATCACATGACTATTATTCACTCTCGTGGTGTTTGTCTGTCACATCCTGGTATTGAAGAAAGGTTTGTGCAGCTATTTGGAATACTTGATTCTGATTGGTCGGTTGCAATGTTGTGTGATGTCCCCTGATTACAAACACTAAATCTGACACCATACTACTCATCCAGGTACTTCGAGTCATCTTGCCATATACTACTTATGTTTAATGCATGACTTACTAATTTTTTTGTCACGCCTTGTTTAAATGAGCAAATAAAATATTTTAAATAATATCAATATTTCTGTAGTTCACTTGTGTGGCAAGTAGCCGTGTAGTTAGTGGGATAAGTACATCCCACTGGTTGTTATCACAAAAAAAACTTCAATGCGATACCAGACTCATCCCTTGTCTGGGTTCATTTTGTGAGAACAACGGGCTGGATGCATATTATTCATTATCGATCATCCAGTATCTGTGGTCATTATTTCTAGTGTCACTTTCAGTATAATTTGTATTATAAATATCTCATTATGTGTGTATATATTTTTTCTATTAATGTATAGCTATACAATAGTCATTGGCCACCATTCTCTCTAGATATTGGCATTGAATTTTGAAAAAGCTGTGTTGGTTTATTAAAGAGTAACTATTAAAATGTCCTTGAAATTAGATGAGGTGTGTAATGTTACTGTGTGTGAATATAAGCAGTGTGCCAAATTGTAAAGCCTGAGAAAGTATTTCCTAATATCTTTCTCTCTATCCTTAAGAAAAAATAAATGTACATGGATTTGGAACATTTGAGGGTGAGCAAATTTTTGGGTGGACTGTCCCTTTAATGCAGTTATTTAAATCCAAGTATTCTATACCAGTCGACCACAGCTCATATCTTCTTATATCTCATTACTCAGCTTTGTTTTGTTGTCTCCTAAGTAGGGGTCAGGTTACGAGGGCAGGGTGTCAAGTGGGATCAGAAAGGTGCAGGATTGACCCCAGACGTCACGCTGTGCTGTTTTGGGAATCGGTTCTTTCTCTATGCTTGTTCCCAGAGAGGTTATTTTGGACACCACTTTAGGTCTTTCCCCTCGCACTGTTTCGTTCTCCGATTGTGTTTGTTTGATGGACACCAGGCCCTGGTAATCTCTGATATGAATGGAATGTGTATGAGAGCAAGAGGCTACTGGCTCCAACATAATGGATGTCCTGTCATGACAAACCATGAGTGAGAAAGCACTAGAAAGCTTGCTTTTATGTTACAGGTGCTCTCCCCAAAAACACTCCAGCCGTGTTAACTGTGAAAAGTACGCATTTGTTAAAATGGAGCCTGGTAAATCATCGCATCAATTCGGGTTGGTGAGAGAGAGTGAGTTTGAGGGTGTTTATGTTGGATTGTAGTTGGACCGTGCTGGGCGGGGGTGGAGAGCTCCCAGGTGCTTTGTTTGTTCTGGAATAATCCAGGAATAAAGTCAGAACACCAGAGCAGTGGAGTTAGTGTGATGCCCAAACGTCAGGAGACCATAGGCTCAATAGGTGTGATTGTCTGTCAAACAAACAATTGACATGAAGTATACATAATATTTCATAAGTTTTGTCCTTCGTTTCTGTTTGATAGTTGGAAACCCAGCACAGAGTTGGAAGAATTGCACTTTGATGTTGGAATCTGTTTGAAAATTCAGCACTTCCAAGGAATTTTAAGGCGTTTTTAATCTAAGTAGTTTACATGTAAGCCATGGTGAGACCGAATGGGTTGTTTACCCTGTTTACCTGGTGACACACAGGAAGAAGGAGGTCCGTCAGAAGGTTTGCATGACTGTTTTTTTGCATATAGTGTTGTTATTTTTTGTTTGTGAGATCATTGAGGGTAATAATTCTGCTTGGTTTCCAGTGCGTGTTCTCATGATGTCAGTTGATGTGAAGATTGTTGCAAACAAAACCGATTTGACACGGTCTATCACATTGTGCTATGTAATGCATTTGTTCAAAGTTACAAAGTGGCATTCAGCGGCCATGTTTGCAATGCCTCTGGGCAGTTATTTTAGTCATGCAAGACTTAATTCCTATCTACTTGAATGGGGGAGACAGATGTTTCTAATATTTCATGAATTAAACAACGTATTTCCAACTGTACACTCAAATTGTACTAAAACAGTCTTTATCTATTGGCGCTTTTTACTGCAAGGCGGGGCTACTTTCGATAGAGCAGCGATAATAAGCATTGCATTTTCCTCTATTCATAGTTATAGCAGTGGCGTATGGTGTCTATATCCATTATATTATATTTGTAGAAACTTTGTGGGTTGTTTATAGTCACCAAAGCATTAAAGACGAACATTTTTGACATCATTTAATCAGTCTTGTCATCTCAAACCTGTATGACTTTTTTCTTCTGCAGAACAGAAAAGAAGATATTTTGAAGAATGTTGATAACCCTTACCGAACAGTTGTGGCACCCGTTCAATTCTATAGTACGGACAAAAAACCAGTGCAAGTGAATAGGTGCCGTCACTGTTTGGTTAACAACATTCTTTAAAATATTAAAGTAAATAATGACAGAATTTTCATTTTTGGGGTAAACTATCATCTTAATACTGAATGCAAATGATGTGCGGTTACCATCTCAGGTTTTTAAGGTGCATATTGTGTTATGGAATATTTAAAAACAGGGATCATCCAGTCCTATTTACTGTATAATGTATTATTCTTTTGAGTTGTTTTAGGTTTGAATCCATTATGTTTGGAAGGGGAAAATAGGTTTTCTGTGATACAAAATTGCTCATAAACAATTATACTGATATGAGATTCAGCAATGTCAAGAGTAGGGATGTTGAAACTGAAATGACACTGAAAACAACAGTCGATTACATTAAAATGAAAATCATTTGACATTTTGTGTAATATTTTCAAGTTTAATTTAAAAACTAAGAAATGACAACGTGAAAGACGAATTGTGGGGGTGTTTTGAAGGAATAGCACACAGAATAAAACTGAGATTAAAATGTCTCAGTTTCTAGTTTCACAAAACTTTTGAATTTCTTTGATTATAATGTTTATCACAAAAACCCCCGCTTGAACGCGATCGCTTAGCAATGTTAACCTTCCAGAGTTTGCAGATTCCTCAAATGGAATTATTGTTCACAAAGATGGAGCCAACTTTCATCTGATCATTTCCTCAACTAGAACATGTCAAATAATCTTTACATCATAATCACTCGAGTGTTTAGCCTATGTATGCTCTATAAATTAGCTAATATGGCCAGTTTATTAGCTGCTTTTTCATTCGCTCTCGCAAGATCAAATGCATTCTACTGCAGCCTACTAGTGCTAGTTCCTGTACTTTTTGTACATTGCTTTCCATTCGCCTTTTTGGGTTTACACACATTGCTTTGCTTTATAAAAAAACATGATATAATTTATGCTCTCTTATCTTGTTTGTTGATTGAAGGGCTGTGCAATATACAGAAATATTGCAATATGCATATCGCAATGGTTTGCAATAAATTAGCTATTTAATTCTTCGAAAAGTTCTGTATGGTCAAAGTTTAAGGTCGATGGGGATAGAAGTATCTATCTGGCAAGCGAATGTTAGTTGGGAAATAAATGCGTGCGAATTCTAGCGTGCATGTACTCTGGCGCAAATCAATCAACAATCCGGGTAGCAAAGCTTTCATAGCAGGCAAAGATGAGCCATCCCGAGACATCCCCAGCTGCTGCCGACGATTTAGTACCTAAACGAAGAAGCACCTCAAAGATATGACAGTGTTTTTCAGCAATCTTTCAGAAGTTGTAGTGATGCTTTCTTTTTCCTAAAATAATGTGAAACATAAGTTGGTTATATATTGGTTATATATGTCACGTGCTGTTGCCATGGTGAATCGTGCTATCTTCACTCAAAGAAGAGTTTTCACTGAAACTCAGAGTAGCGATTTTCTGAGTAAATCTACTCCGAGTTCAGATTTAAACTCGGTGTTGGTTGAACTTCCTTATTGAAACAGGCCCCAGTCTAGCAAGCCGCTAACTTGTTTTGAGCAGACACTTATTTATGGACCACAATTATTCGCAACAACTTAACATCATTTGCTAACATGATTTCTCGTTCCCGTCTGATTGATGGCCATTGGAGTTAAAGACAGAAGGTCCCATCATTACATGCTCCTTCACAGTGTCACCAAGCTACGGCATTGTTGTTGTTTTGATTTTGCGCCCTGTAGCTTTTTTTATACAAACTGCACCTTTAAATATTTTAAGTTTCATGATTTCAGTGTAATTACTTAAATTTAGTTTAATTACATTTGATTACTAAAATTGTATGTACTCCTAAGAAACAGAATTAAAGAAAAAAATCATAGTTAGGAGAAAATAAAATGGATTTTATAGCTAAAATGATCCAGGCAGGGTTGACTCATAAGCAGATGCAGAAATATTACTGATCATAACGTAAGGAAAGTCTAACACATGTGGCTGTTTTATTGCACATCCCTTGTCAAGAGAGAGGTGGGACATATCTACAGATGGTTAGCTGCAGACGTTATTTTTCTGTCTTGTCTCCACAGACTTTGGAATATCCTGCGGGAAATGAAAAAATTCCAGTTCCCTCTGCATTGAACTGATTCCCCTCCTCCATGCTTGGCTCGCATTAGCATGGAGTTTTTTCTTTCACATCAGCATCAACATTCACTAACCGTGTTTACACACATTACTGTGTGTGTGATGTTCAGACAAACAAGGAGAGAATACTTAAATAATTGCAACTGAAATGCTTCTAAAAAAGTTATAATCCTTGCCTTCGTTCAAGAATTGTATTTTACATAGTTGGTTTCAGTAAATTATTTACTTCATTTACTTCAAAGAATTTAACATTGTAAGCGTTCTGCTACAGATATTTTACTCTGAATTACATTTTCACTCACGTTTTAGCCTTTAAATGAATTGCATGTAGCTACTTTGGTCAGTCCAGTTCCTAAGAAGATCTGTTAGTTTCAAACACCTTTTGCTATTATAAAATGAGGCTCTTTACAAAGTGTACAAGTTAGGCCTGGGTCATTTCCTGTTTCCTCTCTTTAGTTTAAAAATAAACTCCAGCTTCCTTCCTCGATCCAGTCATGCATTGCTGTATCCATGGACCTGCCCATCTCTGTTGAGAGAAACACTCAAGTAATGACCATCTAAGTCAGGGTCATCTTGATGACTAAAACTTGTGCTGACGTGTCACGGCCGAACTGATCTCATGGACAGAAATATGCTGGTTCCCACCTCAGAACTGCACCGTAGTATAATTCTTTGTAATGTGACTTCAAAGCAGCTTTTGATTTAGACGGTTTTGCTTGCTTTCTGAGGTAAGATTAAATCACCCTTAATTCAATTTATAAGGAAAAGAGTTTCCAGCCTGCCCTTACAGAGCCATGGTGATTATGAATGAACCTGCAGACAGTATTGGTATAACACTTTGCTTTAACAAAAATAGCATGAATAAAACAAGTCAGAGATTTTTATTTGATTAAGGCATTGAATATTTTTACTGTTACTGTACTGCAGGACTTATTTCATGTTAAGGAATTTGCTGCTATCTTTCCTGTTCACTTATGACCTCATCAGACTGAGAATAGTAAATGTGACTTTCATTTGTTTGTGGCCATCTTTGTTATTCTAGACTAGATATAGTCTCTGGTCTAATTTTGTTTGGGTCCTGTATCTTTTCTGATTTGGTCCATTTGCTTTCTGTCCTGGCATGATTGGTGTGGTGTTATGTTATCTTCACTATCCTGTCCTCCCACGCGGTGTCCACGGAGTGTTTTTGTAGCTGTGATGTCTGATAGGGTCATGACAGGGTCTGTGATAGGAGACCTCACTGATTTTTTTTACAAGGAACATCTTGTGTAGACTTTTATCTGTGCCGGAAGACATGATAACTTTCTCTCCCTTCTGGTAATGATAACACGGGATGGACAGTAAAATTGAACCATTTGTGCTCTGGTTGTCTTTGTTGTTATTATAGATGGGCATCTGTCTAATGTGGCTCTTCTCTGTTTACATCACAGTATTTTAGATTTATGCATTTTCTTCATGTCTGCAGTGTCCTCAGACTGTAACCTCAATCTATGGCAGGACTGGAAGGAAGCCATTTCATGCATGCACGTTGCTAGGCAATATGGAGATATTATCAGCTTTGGTGTGAGGGAATATATTTTCTGACAGTTTCCATGTTATGATTTTTGCTAACAACTCAACTGGTTGGTTTTCACATTTAAAAGTTATTCTCGGTTTTTATACCCCTTTGTCCTCTTCTTAAAGGCGCAGTTCTTGATTCACAGCGGCCACTAGCGTTGTATTATAGAATCGCTCTGTCCAAACACTACGGTGGCTACCACAGTGCAAAAAGATGTCATTCTCATGTTAACTTAGGGAAGAGATTTTGCAGGCAAGACTCTAGAAAGAGCGATGTCTTATGTATTACATAAAATAAAAGGTTTGTGGATTTTAAGTTTAAAAAGAAGGATAAAAGTCAGGCAGAAGCTAGGAACTGCGTTAATGTTATTAAAGGATTCCAGCAAAGACGTGTTAGGACCCGTGGTACTAAGGCTTTTAGCAGATAAACTCAGATATCTTTGGAGATACTTTCCAGTAGAGAGACGTTGGAGAGAAAGATCATCTAAAAATGTGCCCCCAAGGAAGTTGCTTTGATTCGGATCAGTATGTGAGTAACATACTAACATACAAAGATATGTTGTTGTTGTAATATTAGTATTGGCAGTGTGACGGAGCGGTTTTGAGCATTTTTGTGTATCTGGAAATGCTTTATTATTGTATTATTGTATATTTATTATTGTCCAGATAACGTTACTTGAGAGCGAGATCGCGTTGGAGCTGAAACTGGAGAGCCAGCGAGAGGGCGTATTTCTCTTTTACTCAATGATGAATAAACTTTCAGTTAACATGCGTTTGGAACTGGAGAGGGCGATCTGTACGGATCACCAATCGTCCCGCGATCTGTTTCACCTCAATACCGCAGCAGAGAGGAAGAGGAATCGCGCATTGTAGAGATGTTTGTCCGTTTACTGCTGCTGAACAAAACATAGGGGCGAAATCAATGTATGTAGGGCTGCTCTGCATGTAGATATAATCAGCTTATTCTAAGGTATAACAAACATAATGGTTCATTACATAAAGTCTTTATACACCTCGCAATAGTTTTGAATAATATATTGCTTTTCCGTCAATAGATCCTCCTAAAACGCTGCATTGTTCCTTTTTAATGGATAGTTCTCTCAAAAAAGAAGATTCTTTCTTCCTTTACTCATCCTCATGTCATGTCAAACTTGTGTGTCTTTGTTTTCTTCTCAAGAATACAAAAGAAGATATTTTAAAGAATGTTGGTTACCAAATAACACTGACCCCCATTGACCTCCATTGTATGGACACAAAACCCACTAAGACATTGTTCAAAATATCTTTTTGATGACAAAGTCATATACAGGTTTTAAAATTACATGATGTGAATAAAAAATATTTTTGTCAAAACTAAATAAACATAAACATTTTACGTAAACATGGTTGTGATCTTATAGTATGACATCACATTTTGATCATGCATGATTTCTGTTTCTGTGCAGGGAGTCCCTCCAGAGCTGTGTCTACCATGTCCCTGTCTGTGCGCCCTACCCGCAGGGTGCTCAACAGATCCATCACTAGAAGCAAGTCCTTCGCCGGAGTCAACTCCCACGATAAGTCTTACAGGTATGTAGAATATTTTTACTTAATGAGTAGCTTTGTCTTTTATTCAAGAAAAAATCTGAATGTTATGAAGGATATATTTTCTGAAGTCTTGATATTTTATGCAAAAATACATTCATCTTGTTAGTTTAAAAATGACTAAATAATAGTTAGTTAAAATTATAATTTATGTAGTGCATCCAAACATGAAATTGCCTTCATAAAGAAATTAATATTTTCATGAACAAATGCATGCAAATGAAACAAATGCATAAATAATGTACAGTGGTGTAAAAAAGTATTTGCCCCTTCCTGATTTTTTTTTGTGCATATTTTTCATGCTTTAATGATCCAGACCATCAAACAAATTTTTATATTACACAACGAAAATCAGAGTAAATACAAAATGCAGATTTAAAATGAAGGTTTTATTTATTAAGGGAAATAACAATCCAAACATTTCTGACCCTATTTTAAAAAGTAATTGCCTCCTAAACCTAATAACTAGTTGTGCCACCCTTGGCGGCAACAACTGCAAACAAAGCGTTTGGGATAGATCGCAATGAGTCTTTTACATCGCTGTTGAGGAATTTTGGCCCACTCTTCTTTGCAGAATTGTTTTAAATTCAGCCGCATTGGAGGGTCTTCGAGCATGAACAGCCTTTTTAAGGTCATGCCACAGCATTTCAATTGGTTTTAAGTCCGGACTTTGACTAGGCCACTCCAACACCTTTTTAGGATTTTCTAGTAGAGCGCGGAATTCATGGTTCCATCAATTATGGACAGTCATCCAGGTCCTGATGCTGCAAAGCTGGCCCAGACCCTCACACTACCTCCACCATGTTTGACTGTTGTATGATGTTCTTTTTGTGAATACTGTGTTAGTTTACGCCAGGTGTAACGGGACGCACACCCTCCAAAAATGTATACCTTTGTCTCATCAGCCCACAGAATACTTGCCCAACAGTTTTTGGCTTATCACTTTTCCATGCTTCCTCCGTTTGTGGATAATGGCGCTCACTGTGGTTCGCTGGAGTCCCAAAACCTTTAGAAATGGCTTTGTATCCCTTTCTAGACTGAAACATTTAAATTACTTTGTTTCTCATCTGTTCTTGAATTTCTTTAGATCGCAGCATGATGTGTTGCTATTTGAGATCTTTTAGACCATTTCAGTTTGTCAGACAGGTTCTACTTAAGTGATTTCTTGATTCAACAGGTCTGGCAGTAAATAGGCTTGAGTGTGGCTTGTGAAATCTAACTCAGTTATTCAATTCATCACAGTTAATTCATGATTTACATAGGGGGCAATTACTATTTCACATAAGATCAAAGTTGTTTGGAAAGTTTTTTCCCTTAGTCATTAAAACCATAATTTAAAAACTGCTTTTTGTATTTACTCTGGTTTTCATGAGTAATACATTTTTTGGTTGATGATCTGAATAATTTAAGCATGACAAAAAAAAAAAAAAATCCGGAAGGGGCAAAAACTTTTTCACACTAATGTACATCAGAACCAATAGACTTAAACATAACTACAAACGGCACACAAGAATATTAATGCATGGACACACCAGCACATACACGCATATTTCCCCATTCAGTTATAGCCAAAGGCAGTTCACATCTATAAAGGGAAGTCATAGCTGACAGGATGTCCTGCAGACCCAGCAAATCATTTCCTCATAGCTGCAGGAAAGTGGACATTTGTTATGGACTACAAAAAGGCTTCGTTCTAACAAAATGGGGGGTGTATTTTAGGGAAAATCTGGATGTTGTAGCCAGTATATTTTGCACTCCGATTTTAAGGATACATTATTTTCTAATTCTTTGTCTGTGTAATAAAAGAAACTTAGATTTTCACTTCCTTTTTTATAAGTGTATGCGTGTGTGTTGTTTACTGAAGGTAAGTATGTGGCATCGTGTTAATTTTTCAAAAGGGAAGAGTGGCTCTTGAATGCTGACTCTTCTGGTTCATGTCATTTGCCTCATTCGAAACCATGTAAAGCTCTCTGAAACAGAACATAGACCGACAGCATGAACGAAGAGCACTAAGAGGACAACTGAGAAAACCGATTTAGAGCACCGGAGACCGAATGAAAGGGAGGTTCACGGGTGTTTTAAACGACATGCATTGAAGAACATAGTAAAACTGTTACTGTATATTTAGCTTTACAAGATTTTGATTTGTGATGTAGCTTAGTTGGTTATGCCTTATGCTAGCAATGCAAAGATCATGGGTCTATAACAAAAACTAAATGTAGAGCTTGAATTGAATTGTAATTCACTTTGGATAAAAGCATCTGCCAAATGCATAAATGTTAACGCACTTCGCTTTTATATCTGTTATATTGTGCTCTCTGTCATCTTGTGATGATCGAATGAATTAGCAAGAGTGCTATTTTAAAACACTATTGATTTAGATGTTTATGTTTCCCCAGCCTGTCTTAATATCTTATTGCATTATAGATTGCGTCTCATATTTAAAGGTTAAGTGTTTTAAGTCCACCATACTTTGTTGTGTATTCACTTAGGATGAAGTATTTTCACATTCATGAAAGGGGAAGTGTGTCATGTATACTAAAGTTTTATGCGTTCATGTGTATCTCAGGCCTCTCTCAGTATTCAGCACCCCGGCGTGCGTGAGGAAGAGCCCCTCCAGAGGAAGCAGAATGTTCACGCTGTCCACTAAATCACCTCCTCCAAAGGTGCCTCAGCCCGAGAGGCTGGATGAAGTATACGAGGCCCTAAAGAGAGGACTGCAGTATGTACACTCGTATAAACACCCACACAGTGTAAATATGCACACAGACATTACAGATCCTTTAAACACATAATACAGTTTGTTATTAGTAACACACACAGCAGAGCTATTATAGATTTGCCTTCACAGTTCATTAGTCACTAATAGCCATCTAGAAACTGTAGTCTGATTTATGCAACGCTTTTACAGATCCTACCTGCATGTCCATCAGATGGAGCTTGACAGTCTGAACAGACAAATGAAGGAATCCAAAAGAAACTCACGCTTGGTAAGTGTAAAGTACAGGGAAAGTTCATCGCTATAGTGTACAAGGGCCGGGACGAATGTTTTGATAGGTGGGCCGATATCATAGAGAACCTTAGTGGGCCTTTCTGTCAGCATGGTCCAGGACAACATTCCTGGTCAAGTGTCAATAAAAATGTCCCTCTAAATAGATGAATACATACAAAACAGGTCGACCTTGAAGAATTGTGTTTGCTTTGAGTGACGTTGAAACAGTGAACTTAACCCAAAGATATTTGTGTAGATTTAGAGGTGAGGACTTTCATGGTACAAAGCATTTTAATTTAGCCTTGTTTGAATATTAATGACGTCTTTTCTGTTGTTTCGCCACAGGGGTTTTTGTATGAACTTGACAAGGTGAGTGGAAGCTTCTTTGGTTGCAATTTTGTGCAATAACAACTCTCGTTTCAATCTGTCTTTGGTGGTGATAAAATAATCATGTTTATAAATGTAATTTTGTGTTCCAACAGCAAGTAAAAGTGATTGAGAGATTTATGAGACGGCTGGAGTTCCACCTCAGTAAGGTAAGCCTGCTGTTAAACTGAAATATGCAAATCTTGTGACTATGCAAATATTTGATGGTTGGTGATGTTTGTATCAAATGGTATAACCCCAGAAAAACAAATGCTTTTTTTATATTCAGTACATTTTACAGGGATGTTCGAGAACCTGTTTAAAAATAAGACTCATTTTTATCTTTGACATGACACTACGTCATGTGATATTTATGTGTTTATTTGTGTTACCCATATTGCTGTGAACCAGAAAGGGAGTGATTTGTGCGTGTGCACAACACATCGTCAAACTTTTGTGAGTTTGTGTGTGTCTGTGTGTGCACTGGTTCCATCGTCAAAAAAAACCTCAGCAGCTCTGTTCTTGTTCAAACGTCACTGTGTTAGTGACTGCTCTTGGCCCGGTAGCTCTGATAACAGCACTCTGTGCGCTTGTGTTTATGCGTTTGTTCACGTACGTCTCTGGACGCTAACTTTTATAATATATGCTCATCTGTAGGATGTACATCAACCCCTAAACCTCTTTACACAGCACACACACAAAGTCACATCTCCCCTGAACACACACAAGAACACACAGCAGGGGACACGGGTCACAGGGAAAAGACGGCTCCTGGGGCTTCTTGCATTCCTGACTCGTTTGGGGAGCGTTTAAACCCTTCGCTGGACCAGTTGGAGTCTATACTAACAGCCTAAACTAAACCAAGCCAGCTGCAATACAGGAAGAGACCTTTTTCTGTCCTCCTTTTCCTCCATAGCCTTATTTTATGTGTTATGAGGGTTGGTTTAACACAACAGGCGGCCTGCTAGCGTTTGTAGGGTGAGATATGTTGGGTATCTATGTTATGGATTTTATGGGAGTGGGGGAAGTAAAAATGCCAAACAGCCTCGATGTTAAATGGTTTCCCTTCAAAATTAAACTTCTGTTGTTTTTTTACATAACCCTGTAGTGTTTCCAACTAGTTTTACTTACCGTGATACGCAGAAAGAGAAAGTATAAAGACCGCTAATGCTATTTTTATATATTCAAAATAAACGATGACTCGTATGAGTCTGTCTCTCAAGGCAGCTTTGCTGAGGTGTCATTTCAACACTCAACTTTTATATGCTTTATAGTAATGTTGACATTTAGATATTGGTTATGACCTACAATAACAGTGAATGAGAGGCTTGTTGTTATCAGTTTTGTATAGCGGTTTGAGGCCGTGTCACAACTCTGTGAAACTTATGACTGTCCTGCTGACTCTCTGCCAGTATGCTGGAACATGCTTACTGAACAACTCCTAACCACCTCCAGATGGACAGAGAGAGGAATATTTTCCTTCTCTCTCTCTCTTTGTGTCTTTCTTTGCTTCATTCTTGACTTTTTGAGTCAATACGCATATCTCATTGTGTATATGTGTACAGCTGGTATAATTCTTCAGTCTTCCTCCCGAAACCTGACATAGACTTACTTATCTAGATGTCCAAATAGTTATGTCCAAATAATAAGACATTTTGAATAATTTTTAAGTAAAGCTATCCAGTAGCTAAGTGTTAAGAGCATTGCGTTAACAACGCAAGGTCATGGGCTCGATCCCAGGGCATTGCACATAGGCTACTTTGAAATAAAAAAATTAGGATATTGCAATGTAAGTCGCCAAATGCATAAATGTAAATGTAAAGCTAATTCAATACAAATTCACAGGTGGGAAATACCTCAGGTATTTTACTCAACATAAAAACTGTAGGTAACTGTACTTTGTATACAACTATTATACTTTTAATTGACTACATTTTCATAATTGCATTTATTTTTGCATTTTTTACTTTTAGTGCTTAAGTACATAAAAATCTACTCTAAATTTTTTACTCAAGTAAAATTTGGACACAAGTATTAAATATGAAAAAACGACATGAATTTATCTTTCCTGTAGCTCAGTGGTAAGAGAGCTAACAACGCCAAGGTCGTGGGTTCGATCCCAGGGGATTGCAACAAATGTATGGGATAATGTAATGCAAGTCGCTTTGGATAAAATATTCTTTGACCATTTGGAGTATGTATGGACACGCATACAGAGAGAAGTTTTGTTTAAAGTTAACCTATAAAATGTCATTCTTGCTGATATTGTCCGCTGTATATCGCATTAATAATGTGAGGCTGCAATTTCATAAATCCTCTTCTGCTAAACTTTACTTCAGTGAATTGGGCTTTTATACTGTTTGTATTCATTCGTGCTTGTTTGCAATGGATCTCTGAAATCTGAAATACAGAACTCGTGCAGTGAATAGCAGTTTGTCTAAAAAACTTGCAATGTGTTATACTCTGAACATCTGCCTAAACATTTATATTTATCCAAGCTAGACAGCAGTCTGGCAGTAGATGTTTGCATTATGAGAGGATTTAACCGTTTCCTGTCTCATTACCGACTAACAGATCTGCAGACCTGCTCAAGGTGCTGCGGGTAGATCAATAAAATCTAAATGACTTATATTGGATACAATGAGGCCCAGCAGGAAGTACTTTAAGAAATAAACGACTAACAACAAGAAGTTGTGGTTTGTGTGTCTGTGTGTGGAGTTGATTTAACAGGTCAATGTCACCATCTGGATGTTTACTGAAGTGTGGCTACCTCATTAAATCATAAAAATACCGAATGCTATGTACAACATTCCTTATCAACGCACATCAATATTACACATTTGTAATATAGCTCATTGATTTTAATAAACATTCTGCTGTTATGTGCGTGTGTGCAGATCGATGAGCTGTATGAGGCCTACTGTATGCAACGCAGACTCAGAGACGGAGCCAATAAGATGGTGAAAGCTTACACGGCCTCTCCAGGCAGCAGAGAGGCTCGAGAGAGTCTGTCTGAAGCTAACAAGAGCTTTAAAGAGTACACCGAGGTAAGAGGGCTGGACGTTAGAGAACAAGAGGAAGAAGAAATATCGTTACTGTGTCAGTAAAGACAATAAGATGAAAGGAAAACAGTGGAGATGGAGTTAGAGAGGTTATTGATTGTATGATATTGTCGGGGTCTGAGGGCTGATTATTGTTTAGGTCACATGATCTTTATGTCCAGACAGATGGATACAGAGCCCGACTCGACTCATTTGATATGCTTTTGGAAATAATGCTGGCAGGCAATTTGATTAAGATAGGATGTCTTTTCCCAGTCAAGTGCTTTTCATTAACCTAATGGGCACAGCAAGACTCACATTTGTTTACGAGAAGTCTCCATGAATTCACGCCTGCCACATTACTGTATTTTCATACTGTATATGTATTTACTCACTGTTTCTCTCTTTATCTCTCTTCAGAATATGTGCATGTTGGAGAGTGAGTTGGAGAACCAGCTGGGGGAGTTTCATGTCAAAATGAAGGGTAAGACAGAACTGGCCTTAATTCTTTCTTGGGCATCTGGGACGTCTTTATCAACCAGATTTATAATAGTTTACTCAAGGGGGCTGGGGTCGTACCACCTCCCTACCTACATTGCTAATTTTGACTATATATTCCCAACCTGCTTTAATTTGTGAGGCAAAAAAGACCCACTGAAGTGTCTTGAAATGCACAAATTGTACAACGTGTAATTGTCTCTGAAACTAGAAGTTAGTGTGGACATATTAAGTGGATCCACCCACTTTAAAATTGTAAGCAGCGTTTTTGTTTACCTCACAGCCTGGAGTTGTAAATGCTTGGGAGCAAAATGGGCTATATGCACGTGTTACTTGCGCGTTTCTTGGGAAGAACTCATCAGTTTTCGTTTGGGGAGACTTAAAGCAGAGTCTGTAGATCATGTACATTGCGGCACACCGTTCTACCGTATTTGAATGGTACAACGACATGTAAACTTATCAATGTATCATTTCAAATACGATAAAACAGCACTTCTAAATAGCATCTGCTAAATGTAACTATTTATTCTTTTGTTAAACGCGGAAGTCACTAGTGCATAGAGCCAATTGTTCCTAGATATATGTATGGCTAAAATATTAATACCAAAAGCCAAATAAATGTAATTTGATTTCATGGGGACACTTGTCTTTGTTTCAGGGTTGGCGGGATTTGCCCGGCTTTGTGCAGGAGATCAGTATGAGGTGAGATGTTTGTGCTGTGTTCTTTTATCATCACTATTCCCAATTTGATGATCCAGTGAATTCCTGATGGTTAAAATCAAATTCCTGTCCTTTTTGCTCATTAAATTATCTATTTTTTTTCACATTATGCTGCATTTTGATGCTGTCCTTCTAAAACCTTGTATCTCCATATTTTGTGATTTAAATTTTTTGCCATAAATAATTATTATTATTCACCCTTTATTTGTCACTGGGTTTTGCACATATTTAACCAATAAAAAGTATTAAAAAGTCAACTTTGACAACACAGTATTTAATCATTTCAATGATTTTGTTTTTGCTATGTAATGAAAAACATAGTTTTTGGACATCCAAAGTTTCTTGAGGACAGTGACGTAGTGTTGGTTTAATATAGTGGTTCAGATCCAATTAGTAGTGACCCGTGATCTATAACCATTGTGCCCATTACCAAGTTTTGGATTAAAGTGTCGGCATAAAAGTGTTTGCTAAATGACCCAACCGAGAATATAAGGCACCACATTAGCACTGCTCTCCACACCAGCTCTGTGCAGTAAAGAACAGATTTGAGGAGGCGAAGGAAATAAAGAGGGGCGAGTACTAATGTGTCAGCCCCGCCTCCACCTGTTTAACAAGCAAGAGCTTCGGAGTGACAATGCAGTGAGTCAGCACAGTCTGCTCCGCAAGAGCCCACAGAGATGTTACAGAAGGGAAAGGATGAAAGAAAAAAGCAGCCAAAGACTCGAGTTAATATAAATGAGAGAGTGGGCGAAAGAGATTTATTTATTATTTCGGCCCATCTGTTATTCTTTGTTCTTTAACTTTGCTGTTCAAAAACACACAAAGCCATGTTTTTCTTACCCTTCTCCATCTCAATAAGCTAAGAGTCAGTTTAATGTTGTTTCAGAGCTTGACTTATGATGTTTTATCACTTTGATTTAGTGCTTAAGATATTGGTACAGGGTAAGGCATGAATGTTAACATGCTCACTGTCTCGTTCCTCCACAGATCTTTATGAAGTATGGCCGCCAGCGGTGGAAACTGCGGGGTCGGATTGAGATCAATAGCAAGCAAGTGTGGGACAGTGAGGAGATGGTCTTCCTCCCCCTCATCACGGAGTTCCTGTCTATAAAGGTTGTTCTTGTGTAAATATACAGTCACATTTAATGTGTTTTGTCTCCTTTCTCACACACACACACAGGCAATCACTCTCTGTCTCCATTCTGTCAGTCAGGTCCATGTGAAATATTAATCCACATAACAGCAGTGAAGAAGAGCAGCTGGACTTTGACTTGTTTTTCTATCCTGTCGGTTCTGACATACAGCTGCAAGGGAAAGGGTGGGAGTACAGTGTAGCGAAGACGGCAGGAGAGAGAGAGTGGGGGGTGGTTTACAGAACAGAGACATTAACAGAAAGAGAGAGACACTCCAGGGGAGGAGTGAGGAAAATGTTGGTCAAAAATATATCGGATGAGTCTGAGAAATTGGTCTTTTCCCTTAGACTCAAAATAGAGTGGAACAGGATGTTAAAAGGAACAGTTCACTCACCCCAAAAAAATCTGTCTTAATTTCCTTATGTTGTTCCAGATCTGTATAAATGTATTTACTCTGATGAAAACAGAGAAAGATATTTGGAAGAATGCTAAACAGATCTTGGCCACCATTGACTACCATTGTACACAAAAATTATTTGAACACAAAAGACGATATTTTAAAGAAGGTAGAAAAATTAAGTGTGGTTGGGTGCAGTTTTGTTTATTAGACCATGAAAGACATGAAACTAACACAGTGTAAAGGATAAATTGAAACAGAAAATGGACAAATTCACACTCGAAGATAAAATAACATTTTACATCCTCCTTTTTTTTGGTCACACTTCAGTATAGGGGGTAATTCTCGCTATTCACAAACCATTAACTACAACTTTTTCAAAATAAAGTCTTAACTTGTTGCTCATTATTAGTTAGTAAGGTAGTTGTTGGGTTTAGGTATTGGGTAGGATTAGGGATGTAGAATAAGGTCATGCAGAATATGTGCTTTATAAGTACTAATAAACAGCCAATATGCCAATAATAGTTATACTAGTAACAACTAGTTAATAGTGAGAAATGCCCCCTATACCGAAGGGTAACCTTTTTTAGAATTTTTATTTTAAATTTTCACTTTTATTGAAAAATATTACATACGCCATTTCATACTGTCACTGCCTTTGCGAGTATTCGTTGAGTATTTTCAAATTTATATAAGAAGTGATTCCTGATGTTGGCAGTAACTCATGACATTATGTCGATCAATAGAGATAATGAGGACTGACTGAGTATTTTCGATGTTGTTGTCAAGGTGACAGAGCTGAAGAGTCTGGCCAATCACGTGGTGGTGGGCAGTGTCTCATGTGAGACTAAGGACCTGTTCGCTGCCATGCCACAAACAGTGGCTGTGGATATCAATGACCTGGGCACAATCAAACTCAGTCTAGAAGTCTCCTGGAAGTAAGTATAGCCCCGGGGACTGTTTTTAGGGGACGTACACCAAATGCATCTTTAAATATGAAAATGTGTTTGAAAGTATTTTAAATGCAGCATTTCAATTTTTCTTTGTAGTCCATTTGACAAAGATGACCAGTCATCCTCGGCTAGCACAGTGAACAAGGCCCCTTCTGTCAATAAGCGTTTTTCTACGTACAATCAGAGTCCTCCAGACACACCTTCTCTACGAGAGCAGGCCTTCTACGTAAGTCCGGCCTCCATTTCATTGCATAGATCTCTTTTTAAATATCTCTTGACTTCCTGTTTTATAACTGCACTTTGCTTCTGAGATTTGTCGGTGTTTAATGTGATCTGAATGGATTCAAACGAAGCTTTTGGGCTAAGTGCATCTGACTCTAATGTCAATATGCCACTTGTCTCTCTTTTCTAATGGAGAGCTCGCAGTTCTCCAGACCCATAAGATTTCATTTAGAGCATTTAGCTTCACGTAGATTTGACAGCTATTGTTTCTCAGAAGTATTTTGATCCTGGGTCATGGAAACATATAACTCCATTGAACATCAGCCGTAGAATTAGTCTGCCAGCAGTCAAGCATATGTTCAGTTGACAGTCAGTTCTCACACGCAAACTCCCCCAACTACGTGCAGACGGCTCCGCAGAGCATGATGTCCAAACAACGCTGGTCCTTACTGGATTTGTTCCGGGATACGCTGACAGAGAAACTGACTCAGAGCTGCTCCTGTAGCGACGTCACCTCGGTTCGTTTTGGCTGCTCTCTGCCTTCCAGCAATGTAAGTGCGGCCCGTAGCGCTAGCGTGTCTGTAGTCATATAGCTTTAGTTAGTAGTAAGTAGCTGGATGTAATGTTGTGACCCCTGCTGGCCATGAGCGACAGAAAGCACGAAAAAACAGGTTTGAATGCTTTTATCATAGTTAGCAGTGTCCCGGCTCTCTTAGATTTTGGAAATTATAGTTGTAGTAATTTTGTGTCCTAGTGTGTAGTTATCAGTTGTTATGTCATGTAATTACATCGAATTTCTGTGCATGTTGTCTGAATGTGAGAGACATCTTCAGGAATACTTGAAGCGATTGGTGTTGTTGTTTTGAAGGGGGGTCACATTTGTCCAGCGTTGGCAGAGAGCGGCTGCCGCAGAAGTTAATTAAAGGGAATGTGTTGCTCTCTGGGCCTGACGCCAGTCTGCTCTCTGCTGTATTGATGCTCTGTGTCAGAAGATACATGGCTAATGCTGAGTGACAGAGAACACACTCTTGCCATCATACTGGGCTGCCCTCGTCTCCTAACTTATCTGCTGTCTGGTTACAGTCCTTCGTCTCTAGTGCAGTAATAAATTATGACGTTTAAAGGAATAGTTAACGTGGAAATGAAAATTCGCTCATAATTTACTCGACCTCATTCCTTCATATACATGACGACAACTTGAGTCTAACATGTTGTTTAAATAAAAATAAATGTTACTTTATTGAAACATACAGTATAGACCACTTTGCAAAATGTAAACACTAGTCCAGAAGCACTTCAAACTATTACATGTATAGGCAAATCTGAATAATATTTGCTTAACCTTTTAATTTGGTTATAAATGTTGTGTTGTTGCATTTTGTTGAAACGTTTCTGTGGTGTTAAAAACTAAAACAGGAAGTTCTTCGGGAACAGCTTTGTTTACGTCTTTGAAAGTGGTCTACAAGTCATACAAATGTTAAATACCAGAAAAAAGCACATACATAGATTGTGTCTCATGTCTCTGTTTATATATTATAATTTATACAAAGCCCCAAAAAACATTGAGGTTAGAAGTTATTGACATTGAATATTTGAATTTCACAAAAAAAAACTGAAAGTATTTTATTTTTCGTTGTACTTGTTGGATTTCAGAAGACCTATTTATGTGTTTTTGGAGCATCAACATTTTATGACATTTTTTTGTATATAGTTTGGTTTTTGTATATAGTGATTTTAAAAACGTCTGTTTTAGTAGAAATGAAGTCATGGGATGGCAACAGTGTGAGTCCATGATTTCAACAAACTATTCTTTCAAGGATTCACCATTTATCACACTGGATAAAACGTTTATTATTTAATATTTAAAGGTCCAGTGTATGATATTAAGTAGCATCTAATATTAAGGTTGTGAATTGCCACCAATGGCTCACTCCACCCCTCCCTTTTGAAGCACCAAGTAGGGTGACAAAGAACTAAGATGTCATCACGTTTTCGCTTCTTTGCCAAAGGAGATAAAGTATTTTCGAAACGTGTTCTCGAGAGCAGTTTGTCCATTTAGGGCTACTGTAGAAACAACATGGCGTATTCCATGCAAGTGGAACCGCGGTGTATGTAGATAGAAATACCTCATTCTAAAGTAATAAAAAACAAAACGCTTCATTATGTACACCTCTGAACACATAGTTATGTATATTATATTGCATTTTTGTCAATCGATCCTCCAAAAAACTACACACTGGTCCTTTAAATATTCACTGTAACACATTTACAACTCATGATGTGCTTTTCATTGTCCTCAGCTGGTGTCATTGTACATAATGATAAATGAAAGGGAACAACCCATGGAGTTGCTTCTGTTTTCCTAAATTGTGAAAGGCAGAAGTCTGCAACAATTTTTTTTTTTTTAATGTATAAATTAAATAAATGTTGCTGCTTTAGTTCAGTGCATTAGAAAGCATACACCCGAGAGAACCTTGACTGTCTACATTCCTGTAATCTCATTCTTCTCATCTAAATCCTACAGAACATGTTGAGGAGACAGGAAGAGATGGAGAATGGAACTGCATGGTCAAACTCCTCGGAATCCTCAGACGATTCCTCCAGTCCTCAGCTGTCGGTCGGAATGCGGCACGCAAATAAGAATTTAGTTCAGCCTGAGGTACAAACCGCTCCTCCGGCCATCGAAATCTCCTTTGCCCCCCGTGAATCAGCAACATCCACTCCCACCCGCCTGGCCAATCAGAAGGAGGAGGATGAGGAGGAGGATGAAGAGGATCTTAAGAAACCAGAAGCTACAATAATAGCTGCCACCATTGCTCCAGTGAAACAGGAAGTGCCCAATGGCCATCCCCGGTATTCTCGCTCTCTCAGTCACATCAGTGAGAACAGTGTGGATGGTGTTATAATAGACAGATTGTCTGGGGAATCCTTGGAGACCACAGAGGTGACCTCGATAGCCCCCTCAGTATCAAAAATTGACGACGCCATGGATGTTCCACACAGGGCAGAACCGTGTTGTGTTGTACCAGAGACTCGTGAGCCATCCTGCACTGCTGAACTACAGAACTGTACAGAAAGTAGCTCATGCAAAGAGCAGCAAGACCTTCCGGCAGAAACCAAGACCTGTGGCTCAACTGCATCGGAAAAAACTAACGCAGAGCCCAGGTCTAGACCCAGCTCTGTCTCTTATACATGTGGCGAAAAAGACTCTTCCCCTTGTGCTTTGTCACGGCGGGTGGACAGTGAAGCTAGCAGGACTGATTCTTCGGCACAGAACCATGAGCCGTGCCTTGCAAAGACAGAAAATAACAATCTGATAGTTGAGACGTCGTCTTCTATAACAGACAATAAACCCACAGACAGTTTGGAAGCCCAGTCGTCAGAAAGCTGTCTGGAGGAGGCCCTTAGTGCTGTTATGTCCTCCCTCGATGATTACAGAGGCCAGTTCCCAGAACTGCAGGTCTTAGAACAAGAACTGAAACTATTGGAAAAGGCGCTTACAGTAAGTGTTAAAATATGTTAATAACTGTGGATTTATTTAAATGTATGCACATGCACAGGGATGTCTCTTGTGATTTGTGATAATGCTTTATTGTTTCAGGTTTGATATGTTGATTACTATCTTTGAGCACCATTTTAACATTTAATGCTGTTCACAGATGCATGGTGATTAAAAACTTGACATTAGGCTCTGCCCTTCCCAGCATGCAGCAGGGATTCATGGAGTGAGGGTGTAGCTTTTCCTGCTTGACTAAGATGTTAGCTTTGTAAAATGTTTTGGGTGAAAGGTCTTTGGGTGTTTCTCTTCTGCATATCCATGACCCGCGATAACCATCAAAGCTTCAGATCCCGGTCCGTTGTTTGAGATTTTGCTCCATTAAATGTAAAACAATAGAATTCAAAAGACTTGTTCTGGTGTCTGTAAAGGGTGGGTTTTTCAGTACACGTTAGCTTACTCATAGAATAAACAAGGGATGGATTTTTTTTACCAGGGCTGACCTTACAGAGAAAATTGTCCTTACAATGGAAGTCAATGGAGGCCAATGTTGTTTGGTTACCAACGTTCTTCAAAATATCTTATTTTGGGTTCTGCAGAAGAATAACTAGTCATACAGGTTTGGTTTGATAAATAATTGTAATTTTTGGGTAAATTGTCCCGTTAAAATTGTTTAAAGTCCCTGGAACAGGATGTTGCGATCGTTTTTACTTCTGTATTCTGACACGAGTGAAAAGGAATTTCAAAGGAGAAAATTAAACTGGCAGCAGTCTGACAGTTGAAGGGGAGGAGTTAGCTGATGCTCCGCCCAAGCCGTCTAATTGTCATTTGAGATGGATCGTCATTTCAGGGCGGAAGTGAATTTTCAGATTTTACCTGAAGAGTTTGAGGGTACATGAATTTTATAAAGAAAATGACCCACATTGATAAACTATTTACTATAAACACTTTAATATTTGAAGAAAAAAGAATTGTCATTTTTTAATTTCACTGTGACTTTAAGATCTCAAATTGTAGTATCATATTATTATATTATATTTAGTTTGAATTGAGAGAAAGGTCATGTGTATTACAGCAATTTTACATTGGGAACAAAGTGTTACCTTGCAACTAGCAGGAGCATCATTTCAAGGCTTAAAAGCTTTATTGACCAATATGCATTCAGAACCCTGAGGCTGTCTTAAATGTTGTCTAGATTTTACACATTGAGCTTTGATTTTTTTTTTTAACTTTGATTAACATTGATTTTAATATTCCAATGAAGGTACAAAATCGCAGTCGTTCATCCAGCGTCAGTTTGACAGTCGAGACTGCGCTTGGAAGCTTCGACTTCCTTAATACGTCAGACCTGGATGAAGAGGAAGAGGAGGATGGTGAGAGACTGATTGTGACAGACAGGTTAGAACTTGAGAAGCATCTCTTCTTTCTGCTGTCATGTGATACATTACTTATGGCCTAATAATGTGTTACACTACTGCCACCTAGTGCTTAGAAAGTCAACTGTTACTTTGAGTAGCTTAAATTATCTTTTAACTTCATCTTTGTTCGGGACTACCTCTGTCCTTTTTTGTAATATGATTTATCAGTATTTCCCTTCTTTTATCTGACACATGTTTGTGTGTTGTGATGGATACAGCGCCGATGAGCGTCTCACAGCTGTGGAGGGTGAAGCGGAGGATGAGGGCTGCGAGGCGCCAAGTTGGGACACTCCCTCTACTCCTCTAAGCACAGGCTGCCCGGCTCTAGATCACACCCTGCTGGTTCATCTGCAGAACTGCAGCTCACAGATGCTGGTCAGTTTTTATAGTCTTATTGTGTCCTTAAGAGTGATTGCAAACAATAATGTGGTAGCACCATGCCGAAGTTGATGCTATTTGAATGTTATACTGTTGAATGCTATTTGATGGTATACCGTTATTTCATTCTAATAATTGTGTTTTGATTTATACCATGAGACCGAATGATTATGATTATTATAAAGTCATAACTATGTTTATAGTGTGTTAACATCTTTTGTAATACCATGGCTGTTTGTTGTAATTGTGTTTCTATTTCCCATTCTTCCACTCATTTCTTACACGATGACTCATCTTTGTTGAACTCTTTCCATTTATGCTTTGTGTGTTATTATGAACAGAGGTTAGGCACGTTCGGGCCTCTGCGCTGTGGGGAGATGTACGCTCTCGATCATCTTCTCAGGGAAGCACGTGTCCTTGAGCTCATACGATGGGTTGTAAAGGACTCAAAAAGCGGGGACAGCCAACCAGAGGAGGGTAAGACTTGCTGGATTTGGATGAATTTGTCTGCATTCTTTATTTTTTTATTATTAATTTATATACTTTTTTTGATCTATCGTGTGTGATATAAGTGTATACCGTATATCTCATTTATTTATCCAGAATTTCAAAGAATCACGTATATTTAACAAATACTCTCTTTATATTTAACACTTACTCTCTTTGTATCTTGGATCAGTTCTTCCTCAGTTAGATCAATGTCAAGGGGCTGTGTTGCTATGGCGGCAGTGCACGGATGGCTGCAGTGTTTACAGCACATCCACAGAGACCTTTATACAGGCACTCAGCAAAACTTACGCCAGCAAACTGCCAGAGAGAGGAGCTGGCTTTTCAGATACAGGTAAATATGTTTGTGTGTGTGCACCTTTGTTAAGTTACTGTCACTATAAATACATTTTGTATATCAATATACATTACATTTTCAACTGTAACATCTTTTAAAAAAATGACTAATCAGACCTCAGAGAGCTGGCTCACAGACCATCCACAGTTTCTTTGTTTTGCTGATGTTATTGCTTCTGTTGTTGCTTTGGCTAAAAATGTTTGCTAAAAGACCGATAAATGTAATGATGATTTAATAACCATCTTTTAAACAAAACTTAGCAAAATTGACAAAATTGGCTTTATATACAAATATATCATTTAAGTTGTACTAAAAACTTTATTTGGAAAGAATTTAAGGAGGCCTGGCATGCAAAAACATACATGCAACACATGCAAGCTTACTAAAAGTGGCTATAAAATGTTACTACACAATTGGATTAACAATTATTAATATACAAAAAAAAATTACTGTCCCTGTAGGTTTTATTTCCTGCAAGCTTTTGCTTCTTTGCATTTTTGTGTATTAAAACTAAATCAATATTCCCTTGTATGCGCAGCAGATTTGTCCATTTTGTGCCATACAGCTTATATTTTGATGTATTTCTCTAACCTAAGGGGCCATTAATACGCAAATCTTGTACAAATATGCCTCCCCGGACATCCCAAAATCAAAATGCTGTTTTGATTCAATAAATGCTTGGAAAATCTAGGTATCAATTATTTTGTAAAGGTTAATAGTATTACATTTTAGAACAAGGCATCTGATTAACCGGCTCTTTAAAGACGTTATGAAATCAAAATTGAAAAACATTTTGTAGTGTTTTTTTATAAGTGACTTATCTGTGCACTTTGTTTTTTATTCATGTGACCTCATAATTTTTAATCAAAAACCTTGACCCAACCCCCTCTAAACGACTTTTCATCACTTCCTGTCACGAGGAATGGAGCGAGGGCAAGTTTTTTATGCATGGCAGGGTGCCGTTGGGGAATAATCCTCCACGATTTACTACAATCTTCCATTCAAATCTGCCTCCATTATGTTAGCAACTTCCAACGATCCAATGAATTCTCATTGTAGGAAATCAAGTCCTCCCCTACATTTTCTCTTATTTCCGAAACCGTTTCACTCTAAAATACGTCACGATACAGAAAAGCATCAGATCGTTACTTCCTACTTTAAGCAAATCTACAATTAGGAGCATATCTCCTGACATGTAGTCAAAGATCTGGCTGCCTGAGTGCAAATTCTCAGTTTTAACTTGGACCAAAATCTCTAAAATGACTAGGTGATGACAGTGAACTTTGTGTGTGTTAGTATTTCTACGTCTGGTGGAGCGAGTCCTTGAAAGGAAGTTGCCCAAGCGTGGAGGAGGTGCGGCCAGAGAGACCATCACACTCTTTCAGTTCTGGAGCTACCTGGAAGCGGAGGGAGTGAATGACCTGGACACACACATTCCTGAGCTTGCTGAAGAAGGTACTTTGAGTTTAACATAAAGAGGCATTCACACTCAGTCGCAGCTTTACGTCATGTGCATTTCAGGTGTTTTGGAGCTTGGAAAAGAGTAAAACGAGAATTGTTTTTTAGACTCATTATGTATGTAAATGGCCTACACCATTTAATCCTCCCTTATGTAACACAAGCACTCAATAGCAAGAGTGATTGTGCAGCACATGGAGCATTATCGACCCCTCCCATCCTAACGTCTCTACTATCACCCCACCTCACCCCTATCTCATTGTGGTTTCTGCAAATATTTTTTCCACTCCTCCCCCCTTTCACGTACTCACTCCAGTGTATCGGTTTCATGCGTGTTAACAAAATGTTTCTCTCTTCCAGTTTGGCTTGTTCAATGCCTGCAGTCTGGAGATCAGGATGTTCTGGTGAAGTCCTTGAAGAAGCCTCCAGAATGCAGTCTGAAGAGGGAGGGCCTGCGAGCAGTCAGTCTGCTGCTGAGAGACCCAAGGGGAAAAGTGTGCAGTGCAGCCAGCTCCTTGCTGCGCAGTCTAGCTGACCAAACCCGTCACAGGGAGAGGGTAAGAAGCATGGTTGCCTGAGTGTGATCTGTCTTTAAATGCTTTGTTATGCACAAAGTATCTTGATGTAATCCACTCAATCTCTTTTACTCTTCTGTCCCAGGCACTGGTGAGCTGTTTAGAGCTCTTGGAGGATGAGAGAAAGGAGACGCGTCTGTGTGGATGTAAAGCACTTGCATGTCTGAAGGTCAGTGCCTGCATATTTCTGAACATCCCTCCCCAACAACGATTCGATTAGCCCCGTCCTGTGCTCCATGACACATCATTGCTCATGTCAGATGAGTTTTTAGATCTACGTTTCAATGACATCAAAGCCGGCTGGTGTTGCTCGAATATACTTCTGTAATCTGAGTGAGAATCAGATTAATACAGCATTACACCTCAGAGTAAAATGTCTGTGTTTGTACATCACAGGCAAAAGAGAGCATTGAGCAGCTGGTGTATCTGTGCAGGACAGATAAGGAGGATGTGAGAGATGCTGCCAAACAAGCTCTGCTTGTGCTAGGTAAGCAATGGCATAAACAACAGGAAAACTAGGAATTTTATGTAATGTAAAAACATTATGCAAGAAGTATTTTACTGAGGTCCCAAAGTATGTGGGAACTCGTTCATTCAATTGTTTAATTCTGATAAAATTATACAAATCCTTTCCTAGAAAAGTTATAATTGCTTTTGTTAAAATACTTTTATTAGATGTATTAGAAATGCAATGGATACCGGGTGGTACATAAGGCCACATGTTTATCTTATTTTGAAGCTAAACTTTCATTTACAAATTAGTCTGAATGATTATTTTTATCTTAAAGTATTTATAAACAACTGATTAATGATGGAAAACGTTTCCATGTTTTTAACAAAAGGTTTCAAGGGACATTGTATCTAATTTCTGCTTTATTCATAATATTCACAGGTGATGAGGGGAAAATTGCCCATCGGCACATTGAGTCGTCCCAAGATGGAATGTCCCGCCTTTTTACGCCTGGCAGTATGGCCAGTACAGCATTCTAACACAATCAACTGCGAGACTCATCCGAAAAATCAACTTGCGTCTCAGTATACTCACTGTCATGACCATGCCAATTACAAACTATTTAATGCACACTTAAAAACTATCAAGAGTACAAATATTTACTGTACATGTGCAGTTATAAATGACAAATCAGTGATCACACTCTCAAGGAGAGTGCCAACAGTGTCATGACGTGGACAGATACAATCAGTAAACGAGAGGATTTGTATGGCCGGTATGTTATTATTTTTAGGACGACCTAAGATGAACTACTGTAAAGTGATATAGTAAGATGCAAACACTCTTAAAAGAAAAGGTTCTATATAGAACCCCAAATAACCTTTTTTCTAAGAGTGCAGTGAGTGTGGGAAGGGGTTACTAAAGAATGTTTTGCTGCCTTATTATTTGGCCCAATGGTGTTGCCTTCATGAAAGCTAGGCCCTGATCAGCAATACAAATGGTGTCCGTATTGACAGGGATGGAAAATTAAAGTGTTCTTTTCACTTTATTGACACAAGTAGGCAGAAGCTGATTGATCACTTTGTAAAGAGTGCTTATGAGTGTGTACATATTGTCTGGAGAATGTATGTTGGTAGTAGGGGGTCACACCTGAGAACATAGGATTGAGATTTTGGAAAGAATTTCCTTAATCCCAACATATCATAGGGACCTTGTTGCCATTTAAAGTGTAAGAGTGCCATCATTCCATGTCATGCTTTATTGGTGCAAATTATATATCTATATTCCATTGGAAGTGTAAATGTTTCGTGTTTAAGTTTAAATGTTAAAATACTCAATAGCAAAAGCATCTGTTTTGAATCACAATGCACCTCCTTAGATCTAAACCACTGATAATCTCTGCTGTAAAAGTGGTGACTTTTTTCTTTTTATTATTATTTCTGAAGAATGTCACTATTATTAGGAATGAAAGATGTACAATGGTGAAGTTTTGCCTTTTTTTTTCAATCGTTTCAGACAAATTCTCCATGCTTTTGATATTTTGCCATGCTTAACTCCGAGCATTTCCACAGTGCTGCTAGACAGTAAGGTTCTGGATTGGAACCAGAGATGGTTAATTTTTACATAACATAATTTTTAGCTTTTTTCCACACTTACATGACAAAGAACGCCTCTTCAGTGTATAAGTGCCTCAATTTAGTATGGGGAGCAAGAGTGAGATAGATATTATTTAAAACTCAAGACTGTGGTTTAGGACTACAAACTGCAGAACAGATTTAAATATATTTTCATTATTATCTACGGATTGTGCAGCATTAAAGATGTGAGTTACTTTTTATTTCTCTAAATATGTATATTGTCTGACAAGGATTATTGCTGACGTCAACTGTAAAGGAACTATATTAAATGATGAACACTAAAACGTGGCTGTTGTTTTATTCACATATTTAGTCATGAATTTAAAAAAAAACGTTACATAAATACATTTTAAGTATGGCATATTTACGTCACGTACTTTACGTGTATGCACACAACACCCAGACATATAGACTGCAACCATAAACCAATAAATCGTCCATTTATCACGAAAAATATTATATTGCACAACTGCGTGTATATCTTAAACTTTTCGTTTATCCTATTAAGTGATTTATGTCCACTTGGACCATTAAAACGCAACATATTTAAATATCTTAATATAAAAACGTAGAACATATGACGACGCACTCCTAAAAAAACATTACACATCCGTAATTCAAAAGTAGCGCCCCACCCGGCCAATCCGCACAGTGCTTCTGTTTACAGCCCTCCCCCTCGCCACCGCCCCCCTTCAAGACGCGCATGCGCAACAGCCGCTCAAGGCCGCCATTTTGTGCGGAGCCTACTCTGCAAAAGCGGGAGAGGATTAAAACCGTCGGAGGTGAAGGACGCAGTTTTACTCCGTCTCGTACTGAAGGAAGAACAAACCCTGAGCTTTCTGTCGAATTCAACGCGAGGATAAATCACCAAACGCAGGTAAAATAGCACTACTTTTCCAAAAGGGGGGAGTTTGCAGGAGCTTTAATCGGCCTCTAGGTGTCACGATGGGGCTCCCAGTCCAGGCGGCTGGCGGGGGGTGTTTGTCTCCCTCTATCGTTATCGAAAATTTAGCAAAAAACATTTATAACCCAGAAGTTCAGGCTTCTGCCCGACTATTAAGCACTATTGAACCTATATCATACAGCCTTTCGCCCATATGACCTATTTTAGCGCTAGGATGTTTGTTTCAATCTTTAGGCCAGGCGTCCATTTTCTGTTTCTTCTCTTTGTTTCCTGTCTTTAGGAACCCGCCGTTTCTGCACGCGCACTTAGCCAACCAGCTAATAAGCACTTCAAACTTAACCAATTTTCAGTCGTACAACACACAAACAGCCTAAACAAGCATTTAAATGTACACGCAACATATTCGTGTAATTTAAAGTCGTGAAATGTATGAAGTTTTGACATATCGTCGTGTTCGCGCCCCTCCTCGCGCAATTAAACTAAAATACAAATATTTGGTCGGTTCAGCAAAAATAAAGTCCCGTTACTGAGGCCTCCTGTGCCGATAGTTCTTCCAATCCCTCCGAAAATGCAGCTGACATCCGAAATTACGTTAAATACCAAGTTTGTGATGATGTAACGTTAGCATTAGTTCCGTTCCTGCTAGCGTATTGCGCAGATTCAAATCAAACGAGGAAGATGCCATTGCTAAATTACACCGATGGCCCTTTTCGATAGATTAGACTATTTTACGCGCCCGGACCTGAGCACGTACCGGGGATTTATTGCCCGTATCGCAGCTCAATCGCCGCAGTTGTCGTTCTCCGCCCGCTCTTATTGAAAGACTAACCTCAAGCAACAAACGACTGAAGGGATAAAAACCGAGAGAGCTCCCTCTACAACCCGGCTGGTAGTGGTACAAAAACACGATTAACCATCTCAGAATGCCCTCTTGCTGTGGAAAATAATAAGCATGTTTAGGACGTGTGGAGGTAGGGATAGTGGACATGTGGGTTTAATACGTTGGTAGCGAATGGTCGTTGCAAAGGCGACCGATCATGCTGTCTAGTGAGGAAGTACTGTTAGAAGTGAGTCGGGGAGATGATGTTGGCGCCCGATCAAGAGTTCATGAACGTGGTTTGGTATAACGTTAAACCAAAGACGCGCTAAAAGTTTGGTTGAGGTTGTATTAGTTTTAGAAACGTTACTGCAGCGAGATTTACTCCATTTTGTCAACATGCTTATATTTTGTAAACAACCGCCCTTGGCTTTTATAATTATTTGACGAATTGCATTTATAAAATGACATGTCAATATTTTTTTTAAACATCAGCATCAATCATAAAACGAATAAACACTCTATTATCTGACCAGTATCTGTGAAATTATATACACTTTTATTGATTTATTTCCCTAAGCCAGATTGATTGTCTGATTTATTTGCACCCCAACAGGTTGAACTAGTTAGTAAGAGTTGAGACAGGTAGCTCATTCATCGGAGGCAGAAAGTGGTGGAGGCACAGGGGTAGAGATATGATGTTTTCCTGTTGGGTCCAGGTAATCTCACAGCATCCTGTGCAAACACAAAAAAAGTCAATGGAGGTGTCAACTAACTTGTTTTAATTGACATGCTTGATGTGCATGTAGACAGAGTTCACATCACAGTCAGGGAGGATCATTTTAAAACGGTTCGTTTGGTGCTAAGTTCCAAGTTTTTTATTATTTTAGGTAATACCCATGGAAGGGGGATCGATTGAGGCAGTGGTGGAAGAGGCAGGGGATGCTTTCAAGGCAAAAGAATGTAAGACATACCAAAGGCGACGAGAGGATGAAGAGGTGGGAGCTGAACTGCTGCAGCCTGCTGAGTTGGAGCAAGCCCAGGCTGAAGCAGATGCTGAAGTGGAGGCCCAACAGCAACTGGTTGAAGGTGTAGTGAATGTCAACAGCATGATGGTGATGGAGTCCCTGGACCCTGCCTTGCTTCAGATGAAGACAGAAGTTCTGGAGGCTGCTGTCGGAGGACCAGTTGGTGTGGCCGGTTCTGCCCATGAAGCCACTGTCACAACTGTGGACGATACTCAGATCATCACCCTACAGGTGGTAAACATGGAAGAGCAGCAGTTGGGGTTAGGAGAGCTGCAGCTGGTGCAGGTGCCTGTTTCTGCTGTGCCTGTCACCACAGCCACTGTGGAAGAGCTACAGGGGACACTGGTGGATGCGACTGCCATGCCTAAAGATGGAGAGCCGGTCATCTGTCACACCCTGCCGTTGCCTGAGGGGTTTCAGGTTGGTCATAATAACTAGTACTCGGTTTGGATTTGTGAATTAGGCCGTAAGAAACTTGGACTGTGATCAGATCCTTGTAAGTCTAAATTTGTTAATTTCTCCTAAAGGTGGTCAAGGTGGGTGCAAACGGAGAGGTGGAGACTGTGGAGCAGGATGAGCTCCAGGCCCAAGAAGAGCAGCCTCAACAGCAGGTGGAGGAGGAGATGACTGAAGCCCAAGCTGATGACCCCACATGGGCCAAAGATCCAGACTATGCACCCCCTGTCAAAAAGATCAAGAAGGCAAAGAAAAGCAAACTGCGCTACAACACAGAGGGAGATAAGGACATGGATGTGTCTGTTTATGACTTTGAGGAGGAGCAGCAGGAAGGACTGCTCTCTGAGGTCAATGCTGAGAAAGTTGTAGGCAACATGAAACCACCCAAACCAACTAAAATCAAGAAGAAGGGTGAGAACTTTTGACACATACTGGGATGTTACATGCACTTAATACCAATCGAGTAAGTTTCACGGTTATGAGAATCACAATTCTATTTTGTGTACAGGTGTCAAAAAGACATTCCAGTGTGAGCTGTGTAGTTACACTTGCCCACGACGCTCCAATCTGGACCGCCACATGAAGAGCCACACGGATGAGAGGCCTCACAAGTGCCATCTGTGTGGGCGAGCCTTTAGAACCGTCACCTTGCTTAGGAACCATCTCAACACCCATACAGGTACATCATTTCCAGTACATATGCTTTACAGTTTGATGTTCTGTAAAGAGAATTATATATACAATATATGTAATGAGAAATTCATCCAGGTTCTTGAATTTTTTTTAAATATATAAATGTTGTTTTTGACAGGCACCAGACCACATAAGTGCACTGACTGTGATATGGCCTTTGTCACCAGTGGAGAGCTGGTGCGACACAGACGCTACAAGCACACGCACGAGAAACCATTCAAGTGCTCCATGTGTGACTATGCCAGTGTGGAGGTTTGTTTGAGCGTCACGTTGTCCTTTTCCAAAAAGTGTTGTTGTAGTTTACGTAAATTGATCCTGAATCTTGATATTGCAGGTTAGCAAGCTGAAGCGTCACATTCGCTCACACACCGGAGAGCGTCCCTTCCAGTGCAGCCTGTGCAGTTACGCCAGCAGAGATACCTATAAGCTGAAGAGGCACATGAGGACCCACTCAGGTCAGCAGCACAGACTTTACTCTACCCCACTCTTTCTATCTAGTGCATCATTTCCCTAACTGACTTCAGTATTCCTGGTGGTTCTAGGAGAGAAGCCCTATGAGTGCTACATCTGTCATGCACGTTTCACCCAGAGTGGTACCATGAAGATGCACATCCTGCAGAAGCACACAGAGAACGTGGCTAAGTTTCACTGCCCCCACTGTGATACAGTTATTGCTCGCAAGAGTGATCTCGGTAAGACTCTATTGTTACAGCTTGCGTTTACAAAATGTGGTTGTAATGGAGATTCTTTCTTTTGCTTAATTAATTTATTCAGTTGAATTTAAGGGTGACGCAATTTACTGCTATCTTTTCAGGTGTACATCTCCGTAAGCAGCATTCCTACATTGAGCAAGGCAGGAAGTGCCGTTACTGCGACGCAGTGTTTCATGAGCGATATGCCCTCATCCAGCATCAGAAATCACACAAAAATGAGAAACGTTTCAAGTGTGACCAGTGTGACTATGCATGCCGTCAGGTTTGTGAATAAAATCTTGTTTGATTACTGAATACTGGATCTGTATATATTTAAAGGCCTCAAATACAACCGTTTCCTAAGTTTTGTGTACCCTTTGCTAACAGGAGCGTCACATGATCATGCATAAACGCACCCATACCGGGGAGAAGCCATACGCGTGTAACCAATGTGATAAGACCTTTAGGCAGAAACAGCTCCTGGACATGCACTTTAGGCGCTACCATGACCCCAACTTTGTACCAACGTCCTTCGTATGCACAAAGTGTGGCAAGACTTTCACTCGCAGGGTATGATGAGGTCATGGAAGTGTTGATGTTTAAAAGTACCTCTGGATGCATTGAAGATTATCTAATGAAATGTATATGTGATTGGTTGGCAGAATACCATGGCCAGGCATGCAGATAACTGCACTGGGATGGAATCTGCTGATGGAGAAAATGGAACCCCACCCAAGAGAGGTCGTGTTGGCAGAAAGAGGAAGATGCGGTCTAGAAAGGATGACGACGAAGATGACAGCGGTGAGTGCCCGTGTTTCAGCAAAACTGAGTTTTTATTCTGGTTTATATATGAACTTCTCAGTTATTCTTAGTTGTTTTAACAATTGGGTTTTTAAAATGGGTTTGATTGTTTATGAATGATGCTAAATGTGAATTAATTCCAGATGAGCATGGAGAGCCTGATCTGGATGACATTGATGAAGAGGATGAGGATGAAGAGATTCTTGAAGATGATGAGGATGAACACATGGATGTGGAACAGGCTCCACCCACCGTTCCCATCCCTGCCCCAGCTGAACCTCCTGTCAAGAGGAAACGGGGCAGACCCCCCAAGAATGCACCCAAGGTTTCTCCTGCCACGCCTAGTCCAAAAACCACTGCAGGTATGCATTGTCGCATATGATAACGTGATTTACTTGATCTGTTTTCAAATACATTTATTAATTGACATTTTCTGCGTCTAGCTACCGCTGCCATAATCCAAGTGGAGGATGAAAGCACAGGGGCCATTGAGAACATCATTGTGAAAAAGGAGCCTGAAGGCATTGATGCAGTTCCTGAACCCGCCCAGCCGGTGGTGGAGGAGGTAGAGGCAGTCGAGGCTGGTGTAGAAACAGTGCAGATAGCCGTCCCTGAAGCTGCACCTAACGGTGACCTCACACCTGAAATGATCCTTAGCATGATGGACCGGTGATCTGGGGATATATCTCCACACACAGGCTGATCACAAAAACGCTTGCAGATATACACATCCCTGTATGTGTCCCATAACTATATACACGCTTGCATCTCTTTTCTCACCTCTTTCAATACCATGCTTCTTTTTCTTTTGTATCCTCATGTTTATACACAGATGTCAAAGCAAATTTTCTAAGACTTCATGTTGTTCTCCTGTTTACTATAAAACCCAACTAAGTTCTTACATTTTGTCTTTCATAACATTTATACACATGAGGATTTCAAAACTGTGCATGGAAATGCATTTTCCTGTCATAGCATAGTTCCGCTGCTGAGCTGTGTGTACTTTGTGGGGTGAGAGTGGGAATGCACGGCATCTCGAGACTTAACATGGTGTGCTACATGCATATAGACTTCTTTTCCCAGCTAACCTGATGTGTTTGTTTTTCCTAATCAGATGTTGCTATGGCAGTACTGAGAAACAATATCATTTTGTGCCTGGTCAAACCTTGATATCTAGAATTGCCGTCACTGCTGTAGAAACGGGTCATTTTGACCCAACGGTCCAAGAAAATCCTTTCAATGTTTGACATTTTACGATGACGTTAATTCACTGTTTGTTCCTCGTGCTCCTTCATTGGTCACAGGTGATGATGTTAGAGAGAGTAGAAATGTAGCCATCTGATTATCAAGCCAGGGACATCCATCCATTCACATGTCTAAAACAGTCGAGAAAGATGTACAAAAAAAGGTAATCTTGGCTAGTCTTGCTTGTAAATAACTTTTATTTTTTGTTTTATTATGAACATTTTAATCTTTTCTAGCGATTTGATGACCGGAATGCTAAGGCAATGGATTTTAACAGTAGTTGTTTAAAAAATTGCCATGCCACTGACGGCTTTCAAATTACTAACTGGGAAAAATGAGAGGCTGAGGAATTATGTAGGCTGCATACACCCCTTTTCTTTTGCTCCTTCTGTAGCTTAAATCTTGGATTTCAATCTTGCTTGTCTGGGAGGGATTGCTTAATGATAAAGCTAAAGTTTTGTCGCCATTTTAAGGTGACAAAATTCCAAATTTATGAATTGGCCTCAGTGTTGGATTTTGTAAAAGGAAGAAAACTGACAACTGGGGAAATACAACAATGTGCATGTCTCATAAATCACTTGGAAACTGTTGTGATGTGGTTGTGTTTCCTACAACCAGCCCTGCATATTAAACCATGTCCTGAAATTTGATCCAAGTATGATTATATTTCGTAGGATACTGAAAATGAAAAAGATGTCTTGCGGTTTACAATAAGTTTATCAGACCACCTCTAATTTAAGTAGATTAATATGGGTGTTTGAGGAAGATATTTTGATACAACCTGTTTCTAGAAGGGGAAGTTTGGATGGGATATTTGTAAAAAAGTTTGTCACTTGTTAAAGCAATGTCCTTTTAATTTCTGATCTCTTTTTTGCTTTTCTCCTTCGAATAATGTTTTCCTCCAACATGTAATTGCATTTAAATCGCTTTCTTTTTGTAAGCTCTTAAAATTCTAGGTTAATATGCATTTTGTTTTTTTACCTAGCTGTACTGTGTGAATTTTACAATGATCAGAAAACCAACCTTATAAAGACATTTATTATGGCTGAGTGGGGCATAGAGGGCAGATGAAGAAAGATTGTGTGGGGTATGTATTGCTGTACAGCTAAATAAAAAATATTGTCCTATGTCATTGTTTGTTTTTGCTTTTTTCACATATTCATGCATGCATACATGCATATATACAGGGGTGTAAAAAAGTATTTGTTACCTACAGATTTGAAGTTTTTTGGCATATTTGTCATGCTTCAATGATCCAGATCATCAAACAATTTGTAATATTTCACAAAGAAAACCAGAGTAAATACTAAATGCAGTTTTCAAAAGATTTTATATAGGGAAATAACCATCCAAACATTTCTGACCCTTTGTGAAAAAGTAATTGCCCCCTAAACATAATAACTATTTGTGCCACCCTTGGCGGCAGCAACTGCAATCAAGCATTGCAAAAGCTCGCAACGAGTCTTTCACATCGCTTTGAAGGAATTTTTGCCCACTCTTCAATGCAGAATTGTTTAAATTCGGCCACATTGGAGGGTCTTCGCGTATGAAAAGCCTTTTCAAGGTCATGTCACAGGATTTCATTTGGATTTAAGTCCGGACTTTGACTAGGCCACTCCAAAACCTTCATTTAGATTTTTTTCAGCCATTCAGAGGTGCAATGGCTGTTGTGTTTTGGATAATTGTCTTGCTGCATAACCCTAATGAGTTTAATCTTGAGTTTACAAACCGATGACCGGACATTCTCTTTTAGAGTTTTCTGGTAGAGCACAGAATTCATGGTTCCATCAATTCTCATCAGTCCACAGAATATTTGCACAAAAGTTTTGGGAATCAAGATGTTTTTTAGCAAATGTGAGACGAGCTTTTGTGTTCTTTTTGGTCAGCAGTGGTTTTCACCCTTGGAACTCTCCCATGGTTGCCAGTATTCTTTCTTATTGTAGAATCATGAACACTGACCTTGAACAACTGAAGCAAGAGAGGCCTGCAGTTTGTTAGATGTTGTTCTGGGATCTTTTATGTCCTCCTGGACAAGTCGTTGTTGAGCTTTTTGGGTAATTTGGTAGGCCAGCCACTCCTGGTATGGTTTACTGCTGTTCCATTTTTTCTCCATTGGTGGATACTGTGGTTGCCAGAGCCCCAAAGCCTTAAAAATGGCTTTGTAACGTTTGGATTGTTTTGTCTCTTAATTAATAAAACCATCATTTAAAAACTGCATTTTCTATTTACTCTGGTTTTTTTTGAGTAACATAAAAATTAGTTTGATGATCTGAATCATTTAAGCATGACAAATATGCAAAAAACTAAAAATCCGGAAGGGGGCAAATACTTTTTCACACCACTGTATATATACACTCACCTAAAGGCTTATTAGGAACACCTGTTCAATTTCTCATTAATGCAATCATGGTGGTGGTGTAATGGTGTGGGGGATGTTTTCTTGGCACACTTTAGGCCCCTTAGTGCCAATTGGGCATCGTTTAAATGCCACGGCCTACCTGAGCATTGTTTCTGACCATGTCCATCCCTTTATGACCACCATGTACCCATCCTCTGAAGGCTACTTCCAGCAGGATAATGCACCATGTCACAAAGCTCGAATCATTCAAATTGGTTTCTTGAACATGACAATGAGTTCACTGTACTAAAAAGGCCCCCACAGTCACCAGATCTCAACCCAATAGAGCATCTTTGGGATGTGGTGGAACGGGAGCTTCGTGCATCCCACAAATCTCCATCAACTGCAAGATGCTATCCTATCAATATGGGCCAACATTTCTAAAGAATGCTTTCAGCACCTTGTTGAATCAATGCCACGTAGAATTAAGGCAGTTTTGAATGCAAAAGGGGGTCAAACACAGTATTAGTATGGTGTTCCTTATAATCCTTCAGGTGAGTGTATTTATACCCTTTAGGTGAGTGTATTTAAAGTCACCCACTCTAATATTTCTTTGGACCTCCTTCAGCTGTGATTACGGCACGCATTCGCTATGGAATCGTTTTTGCACTTTTTCCCAAGAACTTCTATTGATGATGGGAAAGTCAGACCGCTGCGGAAAGTCTTCTCCAGCATATCGCAAAGATTCTCAATGGGGTCAAAGTGTGGACTCTTATGGCCAATCCATGTGTGAAAATTATGTTCTCATGCTCCCTGAACCCCTCTTTCACAATTTTAGCCCGATGAATCCTGCCATTGTCGTCTTGAAATTGCCCCGTGCCATCAGGGAAGAAAAAACTCAATCAAATATCCTGTTCATTCATTATATTCAGGTAGTCAGGTGACCTCATTCTTTGGGCACACAACGTTGCTGAACCTAGACATCCAATCAAATGGGAGGCTCTCATCTATTTGCTTAGTCAAATCCAGGTGGTGACTTTTTTGACGGCCATTTGACTTTCAACTTTGATCATTTTGATTAGTTCAGCATGAAAAAAGTCCTTTGTAGTGCAACTGAACCAAAGAATCAACTATGGGTGGCAATGCACTTTTCAAAGATCTTCTGGATAAAGTTGTGAAGAGATACAAGTCAGGAGATGGATACAAAAATATTTCCAAGGCTTTCAGCCTAGAAGCACAGTGAAGTCTATTATCAAGAAGTGGAAGGAGTTTGGTACAACACAAGACCCTCCCTGGATCAGGGCGTCACTAGAAACTGGATGATAGAGCCTGGAGGAAACTGTTCACAGAGGCAAGAGGCCCACATCAACACAAGCAGTTGCAGGAATTTATGACAAAGAGTGGTCATTTTGTGCATGTGACTGACAACAATATCACACATTCTCAACAAATCTGGTTTCTATGGGAGGGTTGCAAGAGAAAGGCCACATGCAGTCACAACTGAGTTTTGGCCAAACAAACCTTGAAGATTCTATAGCCACATGGAAAAAGGTGTTACGGTCGAATGAGACTAAAATTTAATCATGGGACCTCAACACAAAATGATATGTCTGGTGGAAATCCAATACAGCTAACCATCCAAAAAACATGATTCCTACCGTAAAGCATGGATGTGGTAATATCCTGTTATGGGGTGTTTCTCTGCATCTGGGACTGGAGAATTTCTTAGGATAGTGGGTAAGATGGATGGTGCAAAATACCATCAAATTCTTGAGAAAAAACCCCATTGAAAATCTGTGGAATGACTTGAAGACTTCAGTCAAAAAAAGGGTCACCATCAAATTTAACTGACCTTTTGCAGATCTGCAAGAAGAGTGGGCAAAAGATGTGCAAAGTTAGTAGAGACATATCCCAACAGACTAAAGGCTGTAATTTAAGCAAAAGGTGGTTCAACAAAAACTGACACATATTTCGAACTCATTTTTTCTGACATGTTGGTCTTTCTCTTGGATGGTATAAGTTGCACTGAGTAAACCATGTCCATCCTCATTTCAAGCTGCAAAGCAACAAATTTGGTTATTTTGAAGGGGGGGATTCTTTCCTTGATGCTTACATTGCACAATGGTAAATATACACTGTGATTTGAAAAACAACTACTGATGCCATTTTAATAGGCCGGTCAGGTAAATCAGTTTATTTTGAATTAAAGCCAAGCCGCTATTAAAATGGAAAAGATATGGTAAAAAGAACTTGCCAGTTATCTTAAATGTGTTGTATCAATATAAATATTGAGTTAATTTAAGTTAATGTTCTTCTGCTGTGTATTGTAGTTGAAGTTGCTGATAAAAACAGTTGATTTGTTTAAACCTTAATGTTTAGGGTTTCCAGTTTCAAGTAAACAATTTTCCATCAAAAGAAGATAAAGACTACACTCTTAAAAATAAAGGTGCTCAAAGGGTTCTTCACAGCAATTCCATAGAAGAACCGTTTTTGGTTCCACAAAGAACCATTCAGTCAAAGGATATTTAAAGAACCATCTCTTTTTTTACATTTTATAATCTGAAGAACCATTTTTCACCACAAAGAAACAGATAGGTTAAGGTTCTTTATGGAACAGATAGATAAAGGTTCTTTATGGAACCATTTAGACAAACACTCTTGTTACGTGAGCACTTATAATGGGATTTCAAATTTTTATTTTATATGTTTTTAAGCTGTAACATGGTGACTTTTGCAGTGTATATGCCTATTTCTGGTTAAAAGCAACATAATAAAATAATTTGCTAACACTGTAATTTTTGCCTTTGTGTTGGAGTTACTCTGTGAAACCTTTTATTTGTGTGAAACCGCCTGTCATAGGATGCTGTTCATGTTGTTCAGGTGTCACATCCTGTCTCAGACCTGTACTCTCAAACTGTGGTTTTCCCCATGTGCATGAATCATAAAGCAGCAGGATGTATGTACGAGTGTGTCACTTACGGTTGTGAGATTTGCTGGCGATTTCCTAGCCTGTTGCCACCAGCAGACATAATGGCAGCACAAACAGAAGTTCCCTTTTGTCTTAAAGGTATGGAGAATTTTACAACATACTACTGAAATACAGATAAATAACCTAATTTGTTTTATCCTGAGATGCTCAGATAACTTTTTTTTGCATCTTACAGTAAACAGTTCAAAACTCAGGATCAAACCTTTCTTTGTTTGCGATTTTCTTTATACATATGTTATATGCTGATTAAATATTTGTTTTACAGAGAGCATAACCAAGTACCTGAAGCCACTAAGGGTTAAATTCATGGGTTTGGTGCATCTCAACCAGTGCAAAGGAAGAACAGAGAGCCGAGTGTTGGTACGCCAATCTCAACCCTCATACACATTTTGTAATACGTATTTCACAGTGCAGAATTTTTTGTGAGTTGTAATGCATAACAGCATTAAAAAAAGGACCACATTTAAAATGTGGGATTACAAATGAATCTCTGTATTATAATCTCTAGTCGTTTTACAAATTATAGTCAAATATTCTTGCCTCAATTGAAACTAATTTAAACATTTTAACATCATGTTGGAATTACCTGAATGATCAGGGCCTGATAAATTTGAACTACTTTAATACAAAAACTCTTGGGGCCAGTTGCATAAACATCTACTAAATATAGATTTAACAACTAGTCACAATGACTAGCAATTTGTGAAGACTATTCTGATTTAATCTAGACTGATTTCCCCGTTTAAAGAAGTTATGTTAGATGACTTGTAAGACTTGTAGGACTAGTCTAAGCAGTTTGTGCAACCTGCCCCTGGTCTCACACGCAAATACGTCATTGTTTCAATGCTTTTGTGTGTTGCTGTATTTTTATTTATCTATTCGTTTATTTATGGCACAGCATAGATCACAATTTTCAAATCAATTTGCTCAGCTATAAACTGAAAGCCCTGCGCAAGCAGATTTGATAATGAAGCTGAAATTAAGTCGGCACATTGTCATTTGTACATCTTCCAGCAGATGGCGCTTGACCCACATATACATTTCATATTTACAAAATCTTTTCCTGTTTTTGTTTATGACAGGCGATGTCTCAATGGCGGGCTCATTTATTCTACAGCAAGCATCCAGTTAAGGTGGGAAACATTATTATTTGATTCTGTATTACAGCACATATGTTTAATACAAGGGGGATGGCTGTCACTCATTCTAACAAGAGGACTTCTTTTATGTATTAATAGGTGATCGATGCTACTGTTTGCCACACACACATTTTTCGAATGTTTTTGTTCACACCTGTCTGATGACGTGATCGATCTTACAGCAGAGATGTAGATTCAGAGGGTCATATACAAGTGTCTGACATTTTAAGCGTAAATATAAAAACTTGAATGACGTTGCATTACATACCAGAATTTGAGAAAATGGGAAACGAAAGTATAACGGACACTTTCAAACATAACATTTTATTAACAGTTGATAAAGCTTTAAACAAAGTCCAAATTAACTTTGCTAACTTTCCCGTCGCTAGACCTGTTCGAATATTTTATAAATGCAGCCATAGCAGGTGTGATGACGTACACCTGTATGACACCTGTACGTCACCTGTGGGATCTTTGAGTAGGCTATACATTAATCGACTCAAGTTTAATGTTGTTTAAAAGCAATTTTAAGACAAAAATGAAAGTGAAGTTCTCGGTATGAATGTTAACAATTAAATAAAAAACAATTCATTGATATTTATGAATACAATTTATTAAACACACCAGTTGATGGATTAATTAAATTAACTTAATTGCTCGAAAAATGAAAGGAAAACTAATTAATAATATTCCTGATCAATTTTTTTGAATATGTTTCTTGCATTGATTTAATTGTAGCTTGAAAGGATAATTCATCCAAAAATGAAAATTCTTTCATCATTTGTTCATCCTCATGTCATTCCAAACCTGTATTACTTTCTTTCTTCTGTAGAACACAAAACAATACATTTTGATGAACATCTGTAACCTAAAAGCTTGACTTATAGTGTATTGGTACAAAACAACGGAGACATTTATCAAAGTATCTTCTTTTGTGCTGCTCATAAGAAAGAATCTTACAGGTATTGAGTGCAGGCTGAATAAATGTTTATCAGATTTTTCCATAGAAAGTGTCCAAAGGATAATCTACTGTTATAATATCAACAACCTGGAAATTACAATGTTAAACATATATGAAGAATGTTAGTACATTCTTCCACCCAAATAGTCTGAGAGCCAAAAACCTGCAACTAACCTTGAAGCAGTGCATTTAACCCATGTCGTGAAAATATGCTGCCGACAAAACAAACAGTAGATTACGAACAGGAAAGTCAGTAGGTCACGTCCAGTATTAACTCACAGTGCTGTGGGGTGAAATATTTCTTAGTATAAACACTTTTGAATATGTTTTAAACGCCTACATGAAAAAACATCTGATCTGTGAAATCCTAATGAATGAAAAGACAACTCCAACTGAGAGCTCATGTACATGCTTCAATGATAATATGCGATTGTACATTGCAAAAGCATTGTTTGGCTATTTGTACCGTGCACGCGTTTAAACATTGAATGTGTGTAGTACTAGTTTCTGGGGAAAACACTTGTTTCAAAGTTCAGCTTCTGTGTATGAGTTTCAGCCTCTCCTACACCCTCCTTCTCTTTTTTGCTAGCTTGTGAGTCATTGGGTTTCCAGTTTTATTTACGGCATATGCATGTCAAAGTGTTTGTGCTGTTTATGACGGTCAGTGTCTTTGCACAGGTTGAGAGCTCCTTCAGTTATCTAGAGATCTATGCAATTATCATTGAGAGTATTGAACAGGTAAGAGATTTTTCATTTCACTTTTCTTCTGTATAATGTTACATTTATGTAACATAAGGTTTACGGTTGAGATCACCTGATCTGTACAAGTGATATTTAATCGGTTATTAGTCTCAAATGCTTTTAATAGCAAATGAAGATGTACAGCAGTGTATCACTTAACAAAGATACTCAGATGAGACAACCGTGCAGATTGTCTTCATTCCTCTTTTCCCTTTAATGTGTGTGTCAGGTGGTTATTGAGACAGACAGGCAGATCTACTCTCTCAACCTGATGTCTGTGCGAGAACTGGAAGCCGTGGTCACTCAAGTCACTGCTTCACTTAAGAAGATCTTCCCTGATTCATCTCCAGGGTCAGTGAGTGATCATCACAGCCGATCAGACAGAAGGCATTACCTTCAACACATTTGATTTAGAATTTACTTCATTTAACTAGTCTGTCATAAAGAAAAAGTGGGTGATGGTTTCTTTTAATACATTTTTCATAAATGTTTTGGTTGCTTACAACATAAGATCTTTACAACTTTGACTCATTTCTGCTGGGAAATCTTAACAGATTTAGCTGCCCACAAACGGAACACATCTGACCTTTATAGAAGTCACTATCTAATAATGTGTGGCGTCAACATGCATACGAGAGTAGGGATCGTTTTAACACTCAAATGTAATATTGGTTATAACTTAATACACTCACCCCTTATGGAGGAAGATCCGGCTTATCCAAAATAATATAAAATATGTTTTAAAAATATTATTTGACCTACATTCAAAATATATTTTGAGTTCTGATGTCTATTGTTTGTAATTAGGAATTAACAGTAAATTAATCACATATTTAGTCATACATTTTAAAAGTAGTTTTTACTTCATGCATCATAGTTGTATATTTATATTTTCTCAAAATGCAATGTTGAGTATTTTGTTTTTCTAGTTTGCTGTACCTGATCTGATTAGGTGTAATTGACTACTTATGTGTCAAACATGTTTAAGGCAAAATTTTAAAGATTTAGGCTAAACCTTTTATTAAAGGGATAGTTCACCCAAAAATGAAAATTCTGTCATCATTTACTCACTCTCAGGTTGTTCCAAACCTGTATAAATGTATTCTGCTGAACACAAGTAAATATATTTGGAAGAATATCAGTAACCAAACTCATCTCATCCCCCATTACTGCCGTAGTAGGGAAAAAAATACTATGGGAGAAAGTGGGGGGTGAGATTTGTTTGGTTACTGACATTCTTCCAAATATCTTTATTTGTGTTTGGCAGAACATAGAAATGTATACAGCTTTGGAACAATCTGAGGAAAAGTTAATGATTACCATTTTTGGTTGAACAATCTCCTTAATAAATGAGCAACGTTCGAAACCCCTTACTGTCCATCGTCATTCACAACATCTTTCTTTTCTTTTAGGAAGCTATTAAAGAAAATCCCCCCCGACCTACAAGAGCGTCTGAGTAGTCTTGCTTCCAGAGTAGAACAACACATAAATGGAGCGGTTGGACCATGTGGTCAGATCATTATGTCATCACTGCAAACAATTTCATGTCGATATTATTATAAGATTAGATTAGATTAGCATTTTTTCCTTCCTCTATGGTCCTCCACAGGAGGTTTCTCAGACACGTACGCAGCATTGTGTGACTTCAATGAATTCGCATGTTGTGAGGAAGTTCAGTGGGTCTGTAATATTCACCACTAACCATTAGTTCATTAGTTTGTTAATGATTTTTTTTTTTATGAATATTGCTTTTCTTGATTTTAGGATGTTGACAATATTTACCATGTTCAAAACTGTCGGGTATTTAACATCCTAGACTTCAGTCATTTAGACAACAGGTAGGCCAAACACCTTTTCACAGGAGTTACATTTTATCTTATGATTTGTAGTAAATAAATGTAATATAATATAATTTATTCACTTTTTCCACAGAGACTTGGCTTTAGCTTTAGGCGCCTTGTCTTTCAACCAGTGGTTCACCAAGATATGCAGCAAGGACTTCAAACTGGTAAATACTATTATGGAAAATATTTAGTGAGAGGGAAATTTTATTTTGGGAAATTAAGATACATCAACAGAATTTGAATCCATGTTTCTACAGCCTTGTCTCATTACAGTGAGCTGTTTATGCATGAGATTTTAGACTGTCATGGCTATGGAAAGGTCAGATATGTGCCAGTTGCCGGATAATAAATGGCTTCTGTTGTTCTGAGCATGAGGCATGACAACAACACAAGACACACTCAAGGGCTTCTTAAATCTTCTCAGTGTGATATTTCTCATTAAACATAGAGACGAATTAGAGAAAGGTAGAACGATGAATTGTAAATGAAGCCACTTTCTCCAGTCAAAGACAAACTGGAGAGCTGGAAGTTTTGCTTTGCCTGACCATCAGTGTGCCTCTCTCAAACTATAGATGGATATTAAATGTCATTTTTTAATTTGATATCATGCAGCCAGTATAACACTTCAGGATTATACACTGATCCTTGTGAAAGAACAGATCTAGTGGATGTAGTAAAAGAGAGTCAAAACAAGCACCATCATGGAACTGATAATAAAGGAGGCTCCTGTGTGTTAACCAGTAAAAAAAGAGGAACATAGTGATAACCAGGAGAACTCACTGTAAACAGGAAATACACATACAGTACAAACTGACGGAAACAAATTTAAACTGAAGATCCTGCACTGACTAATTTCTAAACTTAAAGGTCCAACGTGTTATTTTTTTGGAGGATCTATTGACAGAAATGCAGTATAATATACATAACTATGTGTTCAGAGCTGTAAAAAGACCTTAAATAATGAAGCTTTAAGTTTTTATTAAATTAGAATGAGCCATTTCTATCTACATACACCAGGGGTCCCCTTGAATGAAATTTGCTTTATGGTTTCTACAGTAGCTCTAAACGGAAAAACTACTACAGAGCATGTCATAAATACATTATCTCCTTCGGCAAAGACGTGAAAATGTGCAACATCTTAGTCGTGGGTCAGCCACTAGATCCCACTGAATTTCATATACTAGACATTTAAATTTGAACTTAATCCAATAAATTTCATTCAGCTTTAATTTTCCTTTCCTCATTTGCTGATATTTTTGCTTGTGTAAACTGACTTTTGAATTTGAATGTGGGGATAAAACAGTAAAACAAGAAAATAAAAACAAGACAACAGTAGCTATAGTATACCTGGCAGATTTTCTTCCCCTCTCAAATGTGATTTTTCTTCTCTTTGTTCCCCAGACACCTGATGTTCAGGATCAGGTCCTCTACATGGTCACCAGGTCCAGCGCTCTGGAAGAAGTTAGTCTGGAAGCCAGTGGTCTTAGAATGTGAGTTTACTCGAGAATGAGACAATCCAAGATTTAATACATTCCATAAATAATTGACATGTTGTTACACTTTTTCTTGTGGTATTTCATTTCAATCCTGCTGCAGGGATTTTGCTGTTAAGCTGTCCAACGCTCTTCTGGAAAATTCTGCCTCGGCCATCCATATCATCAACCTGTCTGTCAATGCGATAGAGGACAAAGGTGCCATATATACTTTCTCCTCTGGGATGTCAGGTCTTTGTACACATTTAAACATCTTATACAGAAACTGTATCTTTGTGTCCATGTGGTCAGGTGTGATGGCTCTCAGTCAAAGCTTGGGCAAAATGCCCCGTGGCCTCAGTCAGCTGTACCTTTCAAAGGTCTCCCTTGCTCCGAGAGGTACGGTATTCACATCTTATCCACTTTTTAAAGCATAAAGCTTTATTAAAACTGTCGGAGCCGTTTTGAGCCTTCACATCAAAACGCATGTTGGAACAAAAATGGCGGTAATTCATGATTTCTTTGGAATACAAACTTATGGTTGGTCTCGTTTGAAAAAATTAAAGTAGCTGATTATTGCTAAAAAAAATATCACACACAGAAAAAATTAAAGGTATGTTGTTAGGTTTTTGTAAAAAATAAATTGAAAAAGTTTATGGTTTTCTTTGATTAAAAAATACATTTAAAAAATAAGGGTCGCAAAAGGATAACAAAAAATCTAGCAACACTCTTTATAAAAATAGATTATTCAAAAAACTCAAAAGAAATCTGTATTCTGAATTAGACCCTTCCAATGATATACAGTACAGTTTGTCATGATTCAATTAGAAATTACATGCACAATATTGACGCAAACTTAGGTGTCCCGTATACGGAACGGCTGACAGTTATCAGGCTACGACAGACTGCTGTGATTCATGGCTATAAGAAGTAAATAAATGTGTACATATCCTTGAAAGAATGTGCTAGTATCACTATCACAAGGCAAAGGTTTTGTAAATGTTTGGCAGGGCGTTGCTAATAAGTTACATTACTACTAAGAGGAGACAACATTTTAGCTCAGTCGAAATAAATATCTTGGGAATTTTATTGTTCCTCCTTTCGCTGTAGGTCTGGGCTGTCTGGTTCAGGTTCTCCGGCAGAGCTCAACTCTTTTCAAAACTCTGACCCACCTGGACCTGAGTGGAAACACTGGTTGCTTGGCAACAGAGGAGGCTGTGGTGAGTAGGGCCGGTCACATTCAAACTATGTTTCAGTCCATTAACTATTTGCGTTTGTTCTCATTATACATTTGAACCGGTGGATGTTAGAGTCCAGATGGTGTTGAATAAACCAGTGTCCTTGAGAATAAATGGTGAATGTAGAGATGAATTCAATGCACCTGCAATTCCTTTAAGCCTTAAATAACTGATACGCAGCCTGAATTGTTTGCTTGTCTATCTTATAGAATCTCTTTAAATTCCTGTCTGCTCCTAATGCTGTTTCACATCTGAATCTCAGCTGCACGGAGTGTCCACTTGACACGGTGAGTCACTTTGCAGGATTCCTCTTTTAGGCTTCTACAGAACTGCATTGCATCTTTTTGAGGGATTGCTCTATTTTTAGTATAAAATGAATCAGTGAGTCGTATGTTAAATGCTGACAAAAACATTATATGCATTCACATTTTGTCCGTGTGAAATGAATTGATTTGTTTATATTATTGTCTGTTGTTATCTAGCTCTTTGTATCTCTTTCCATTGGCTGCTGCACTACTCTAAGCTACCTCAACCTCTCCAGAAACACGTTTTCTCATAGGTGAGTTCTCCAAACTTATCACAAATTATAAGCGTCTACAAACAAAAGCATGTACGTACTGATATGTATGGCTGTTTTAGGAAAGTACGAGAGGTCACACGCAGTGTAAAGGATTTCTTTAGCAAGAGCAATATGTTGAAATACGTGGGACTGTCTGGCACTAAACTACCCCCAGATGCTCTCAGGTGCGGCCTTTATGCTTATTAGCATGTAAAGATACATGTATTTGCTATAAGCTCAAATGCAGACCTTAAAAGATCTTAAGCATATCTTGGTTTATTGGTTTAATTAGTTTTGTGTGTTTCTGAAGATTGTTACTACAGGGTCTGGCCACTAACACTCATCTATCTGAGCTGGAACTTGACATCAGCTCCTGTGAGGTACACACACAATCAAACGTTACGTTTTATATTGACATCTTCTTTTTTATTGAACGATTGGATTTTTGTTACATTTTAATTATACATTTTAACTACATAGGACAATTACTCAAAATTTGACATTTTCATATCTTAAACAAGACTTTTAGTTCCTTTACGTAAGTTATGTAGTGGAGACATTTTACACACACAATGACAGACTAACACGACCACACACACACATCCAGATAGGGCCATGTGTAAATGTTTGTTTTTTGTGTGTGTGACTTTGTGTAGCTGAGGTCGGCTGGAGCTCAGATGATTCAGGAACACATCTTCGAGGCCAAGTCCATTTGCAGTCTGGATATGTCTGACAATGGTGCAGTCACTTATTTTGCTCGGTTCTGTCGCTGCCATCCTCTATCAGTGTCTCTTTATATTTTTCTCTTTCTACCTGTCAGATCTGTTATATTGCTGTCATTTTCACAGAGAGCTGACCTCTCTTTACCTCTCTTTACCTCTCTTTACCTCTCTCTCTCTCTCTCTCTCACTCCACTCACTCTCTCTCTCTCTCTCTCTCTCACTCTGTAACAGTAACAGGGTCAGATCACACAGTGTAACAAATTGTTGTTTCGACTGACCTTTTTATAGTTCTTGGACAATTCTGTGGTGCTTAATAATGTGGTGATATTCATTTTTATAGATTTTTGTGAGTACCGTTGATGAAAAAAAAAAAGATTTTCGTATGCAGCATGTTAAACTTCATAAAGAAACAGCAAAAACTCAAGTGAAACTGGCGTAGTCTGTTTGTAACTAGTTTTACAGAATATTAATAGATTTTATATAAGGATATTTAAATGAGCAACTTTCCGTTTGCTTTTAAAGATAAAATCTCCTTAAAAATATTGGCCCCTGGGACTAGATGGAATTAGGCGATGTTGTTTTATAGCAAAGGAGGAAACAAAAACACATGCATTGTTATATTTGCAACATGAGGAGAAAAAATTCAGCCCAACATTCAGAATATAACCCACTGGACCGCTGCATGGCTATCACACCTGTCTGAACACATGCCCAAACACACACATAATAGAAAAACTATCGCCAGTATGAAATAAATAAGAGAGACATTTGAATAAGGAGATTTTAATTTTCTCTCTGTCCCTGCAGGTTTTGAGAGCAATATGGTTACTTTAATTCTCTCCCTTGGTCGCAGTCAATCTATTCGACATCTGTCAATCGGACGCAACTTTGCCCTGAAGTCAAGGTGAAATATTAATTCTGTTCAATGTTTAGATTTTAAAGCTGATGTGTGTGGTTTTTGTATAAAAAATACCATTTAATTCCCTAATTTAATATGCAAATCTCATCTTAAACAAAGTTAATAGATATTATCGAGATTCGCCACTGCCATTACAATGAATGGGGTGGAATGCAACGTTCACTAAGGTTTAATTAACTTCCAGACTTTGAAATAAATAAACCTGTTTAAAAAAATTTTTTGTACATTTCCACTTGAAAATATTTTGCCTTTCGACTAGTGGCACATAAATTACACACTTTTTTTTTAAATAATTGTATTTCATTTTTTATTCAAATCATCCACCTTTCAGTCGATCTCTCTGGATTACTCTCTCCACCTCTTCCTCTCTTTCTTCTCCTGCTTTCATTTATATTCCTGTGGCTTGTTCTTCTTTTCTCAGAGCTCTTACCGATGTATTACACCGCCTCGTACAGCTAATTCAGGAGGAGGATTGTGTGAGTAGATCATTTGTAATAAACAGACACACTACACACGCCCCCCACACACACACATTTCCCATTTTTCCATTAGATCTCCCAAATAGCCTCCGTATTATTGCAAAACAGCATCTTCCCCGGTTCCCCAATGATCTCAATATCAACCTACAGAGCACAGATCTCATTTAAAACTATGACGCGAAGAGCTGCTGTTTATGTCCTACAGTATAACACCTATAGGTTGTGAGTTTAATGTGTTTGTCTGAGTGTGTGTCTGTAATACTAGAACCAAACAATAAAGAGAGGAAGTCCACAGAGACGCTCTCCCTTTCAGTCCCTCCAGCAAGTCTGGAGTTTTAATTACCCAGAATCCCTCTCCATCAAGACACACCCGGGCTCAGTAATTACACATGCAGCTCACAGACAGCACACATTAAAATCCACTCTCAACTTTATGTAACTTCATCCACATGACAGTGAGTATTTATGCTCGCCGATGCGTCGGCCTCCTGCAACCCTGATATTCAGTACAAACAGTGTTTGATAGAAATCTTAATTAACCAACACAACTACATGAAATTAAATTAACTCTATACCAGAAATCAGTGCAAACTGAACACATAATTTTGTGTAAAATGTTGTGATATTTTATTGTCTCATATCCGGTGTGGTCGGTGCACATGTAACAGCAATTCTCTCTTTCACTCTCTAGCCATTGGAGTCTCTTTCTGTATGTGACTCCAAGTTAAAAACTGGCACCACCATCCTCATAAACAGCCTGGGGAGCAACGTCAACCTGTCCAAGATTGACATCAGTGGAAACAGTATAGGTGACATGGGCGCAAAGATGCTGTCAAAGGCCCTTATGATCAACACCAATCTAAAGTAATTGTTATAAACATGATGACCGCTGTTTGGATATTTGTGACCCTGTCTTTAAAATCCAGACTAAAGTCTAATCATTTTTATTTTGAGATTAGAAGCATCAAAGTTTGATTTCAGTTTCATGATTTCAGTTTTTGACACGGCGTTAATATATCGAAGCTTTTTCGCAGAATGTTCTTTACATAATGCAGAATGATTTTATGTAGAAAACAGTGAATCACACAAAAAAATGACTTTAGTCCGGCTTCCACAAGCAGGGTCACATTGCCTTCCGATATTCCAGAAAGTGATGTGTATCACAAATTCCTAAAATCAACAGTGTTGTTTATTCCTAAAGGTTTGTTGACATTTTGCTTTACTGTCTGACACAGAACACTGGTTTGGGACAGAAACAATGTGACTGCAGCAGGGTTTACGGATGTGGCCAACGCCATAGAAAAGTATGACCGCCTTTTGAGAATCTCATACTTTCTAGGAACAAAGAAATGTGTGTGGCCTGTTTATGTCTGTTCGTATGTTGCAACAGGAACACAACACTACAGAACATGTCGATCCCAACGAGTGACGTTTTACAAGCCTATCGAAACAACCCTGAGAAAACAGAAGAGGCTCTGCAGAAGGTTAGTGCAAAACGTAAATAGCACTGGTCCAGAAGCACTTTCAGCTTCCATTTTTTTATTTTTAAACGCTCTGTAGGTTGTATTTTGTTCTGGCATTTGTGTGGTATTAAAAACTAAAACAGGAAATGTTTATGGACGCCCTCTTGTAAAATTGTCTATAGATAACATAAACAAGAGGAGATGATTTGAAACAGACTTTGTCTTTGTGTGTTTAGATTCAGACTTGTTTAAGCAGGAACAATCGGAGACGTTCTGACACGGGTGAGGAAATGTGTCATCTGCAACACGAACTCAAGACCACACGTTCTGAACAGGTTTGACTTTGGAATAACTGGCAAAATACCGCTGTGTTATTACTGTGTATAGAACAATATGAAAGATTCAATTCTAGGCTGTATGCTAATGGTCTGTGTCCACCGGCCGACGTGTTTTTTCAATTGTTTTCAACGGAAACGCAGCGCTTTTAAAAAAGCCATCAGTTTTTTTCACGCACAGCGCTGGTGCTATGCGTTTTTCCCACGATCTGCGCCGGCATTCGACCGGGCGCCCAGAGTTGAATGTGCCTCGGTGTATCCATATCAAATATATAATTTCAGATCATTATAAAAATGTGTCTTTCTCTATGTGTTTAGTTGGTACAGGATCTCTGTAAAAAACTACAGGACAGTGTACATCCTCTAACCTGCTACAATATACAAGAGGTGCAGTCGGACATACTGTTTGCAGAGGAAACGCTTCAGCATGCAAAAGAAGCCGTTAATGTACGAGCTCACACATCTTCTTGATCAACATGATCACTAGATTCTCAATGAGCGTGGGTGTTCAGGGGATTTTGACATTGTGGGCCTACTTTTCTCTCAGTCTTTTGCAGGGCTATATGAACTAGGAAGGGAGCCCTCTAGTGGTGACATGCTGAAACATATTCTCGTTGACACCACTAAAGCCCTCAGGGGTGAGATCACTGAGGAAATCCAGGTAAAGTTGAAACACGTTCAACCCCCATAAATAAAAATTCTGTCATCATTTGTTCACCCTCATGCAGTTTATGAATCTTGATTCTGTGAAACACATTTTGAGAAATGTCGCAGAGGTTTTGTGTCCATACGCTGTCCGTATATCACAATATCTTATTTTGTGTTCTGCAAAGAAAGTCATACTTAGGTTGATTAAATTATGAAATAACTTTTATTTTTAAATAAACTATCCGTGTAATTGAAGTTCATTGGCATTAAGAATCACATTTTCTTGTGGTGTGCAGGAATTGGCAACGGGAGTGCTGCAGTCTGCGCAGTCGACCTGCCCCAGAGTCGTGCAGAGGACAAGTGTCAGTGAGCACCTGGCAGATTGTGTGGGCAAGAAGATACGCCAGGCAGCAAACTTTATTCAGAACACAATGCAGGAGGCAGAGAACAGCATCAGAAACAAACTCAGGTGGAACATACGTTACTATAAACATGCATGTGTTTGAGTTTTTGTTGTGTTTGTACATTCAAAGTGCACTTGTGCTTTTAAGACAGTTTTTCCCTATTTCTTCCTAATTCTGCTATATGTTAAAAATCATGTACACTTACATAAGAAAAAGAATGAAGTTGCCTCAAAAGTGGCACCTATGGTTGTGTTCCCGAAGGCAACCATGTTGAGATCACATGACCAACCAAATACTACTTCCTTCTTCTCTTGAACATGCCTCTTTTTAGACACTTCCACTTAACAAATAATAAATTATAGTAATAAAATATACCAGGAAATACTTAAAGGGACAGTTCCCCCAAAAATACAATGGTAGTCAAAAGTTCCCAGAATTGTATACTTTCCTACATTCTTCAAAATATTTTTGAACAAAGAAATGAATAAAAGCATTTTTTTTCTACTATGGTAGTCAATGGTGGCCAAGATCATTTGGGTTAAAAGCATTCTTCCAAATATCTTTCTATGTTTTCATCAGAATAAAGAAATTTATATAGATTTGGAACAACTTCAGGGTGAGTAAAGGAAGACAGAATTTTTATTTTTGTGTGAACTTCTCCTTTAATTTATATGACAAAAGAGTTTGCTTTTGTATAATGTGATGAACAGTATATGTCAGTTTAGGTCAAGTTCATTGTCATATTGACCAAATCATCTTTAACATACCGAGTACACCTTTACAAAGCTATGTATTTCCATTTATGCATTTGGCAGACGATTTTATCCAAAGCGACTTACATTGCATTATACCACACAGTTGTTTTAGAGAATGTGCAATCCCTGGGATCGAACTCATGAACTGGCCTTTGCTATCACCATATGCTCCAACCACTAAGCTACAGGACAGTTACAGAAAATCTGAAATTATGATTAATTAAATCCCAAGTAATAGTTTTTATCTCTGCATCTCTCTCACAGTGAACTGAAACTGTCTGTCAGCATCTCTCTGGTGGAAAGTATAATTGATGTAGTTTTTCAGGATCTGTCAGTGGCTCAGGAAAAGCTAGTGAGTGTTTTCACTTATGAATTTATATATTGAGTAAACGAAATCTGTGTGATGTGTAACATATATCTTGCTTGCTTTCAGGACAAGCACATGAGGGAGTTTTCTCAGTATACCAATATGAAGACCAATGTTCCTCAGCTCAGAGTGATGGAGCATGAATTTCCTACCGATGATGTGAGGCCAAAGCCCCACTGCTTAGATCACACATATTTAGGGTTATTTTCATTAACTCGCAGTTTACACGTAACAATCCGTGAATTATATTTATAAATTATATATTAAACCAATAAGCCACTCAAGGGCATTTGTTGCAGTGAATTTTAAAAATCAATTTAACACATAGCCTTGTGCGCCTCTTTTCTTTTTTTCATTTACATTATTCATTGTAACTATTACTTACACTATTTTCAGTTTACAAATAAAAGGTAATTTCATATTTCAGCCAACAATAAGCCATATTTAAAAGGCAACAACAGCACATATGATCCCAATGTTAATTTCTCAATAATGATACAAAACTGAATAGAATTCTGCAAGATAAATAATATAAATACATCTCTTATCTGCAAAAATAATATAATTTATTTGTGGTTGCCATGCTATTTTTCCAAAGCACTTAGTAAGAACCATTTTATTTTTTTCTCAAATCTTTCTCGAAACATTTTCACTTTGGTCACACATTTTAATTTACATTCAGAATTATTGAATATGTGTAATTTTGCACATTTAAAACCCAGTTGTATGGTCATCAAAAGAAAAGTGTATTAAATTGACATGTATTTTTTCCTGATAATATAATTTAGCCTATCGCTTCTTTTCATGTTTCAGAAAATCTGTTCTGTTTTAATGGTTAATGAACATTTGATTTCTATCATATGTACAGCTGTGCATTAAGACGATTTTTTCTCTCCATGTCCCCAGTACGTCCCAGTCATCTGCAGGACCAGTTTCCACTCCCGCAGCATCCGTCCTTCCCCTTCCATCAAAAGTAAGTCCCCTGTTGACAGTAAGAAGAGCTTCTTGCTTTTTTCCGTCTGTCAACTGCCGCATCTCTGCTTTTGCCCTCCTATATCCAATCTGATTGGATGTAACTTACACGGTTCACATGGCCGCTTGTTATTGTAAAGACGATTGGTTGTAACAAACCCCAGCCAGCAGACACAACAGCTGTTGAGGTCAGAGGTCATGTTCAGGTCTGATTAATTATGCACTCATCAATGATGTCACAACTCCTGGGTTAGAGGGTTGTCAACGCTCTTATCTGAGCGACAATCAGGATGTTTAAACATTAAACCAAGTGTAAATCTTTGTCAGTGTGTCTGAATTGATGTCATATTTACATTCATTCATTTCCAATGAATTTGGAAATTCTGACCTACATTCTTTCCCCATCTACTCTCCAGTTCACTCTGAAGTAAAATGTGTTTTGTGTTACGTGCTGACTTAAACATCAAAAAAATGAATGTCACATCTTGCGCAATCGTGTGAGATTGTTTGATGAAGTATACATCAGTGTTAGTGTGTACTTCAGAACGTGCCTTCTTGTCTGAGCTCGGGATCCCCTCTCTTGGGATTTCCCCTCCCTGTCTAATTGCTAGTGTCTCTGTGCAGTGTGTAAGGGGGTGGGGGGGGGGTTGCGAGGTTTAACTATGTCTGGAGACTGAATATAATCAGCTGTATATGTCATACTGCAGGCAGCAGCTAACTGGAGCACAGCCACGTTACTCTCACAACACTGAGCCCTTCGGACACAGGGAGGGGTCCCACCCGCTTACAACCATCCTCCTCTTCCTCTGCTCTTTTGTGTATACCAGTCCTGCTATTGCTGATCTCTTTTCATTTCTTCATCATTATAGTTAGTTTGTAAATTAAGTGTGCTGGATGAATCTCATTAAACAGGCCAGAGTTTGTAGTACAAACAGGAAATAAAACAGCATATTGGCAATAATCGTAATATTAAAAACCTGGATTATTGATATTGTGTTAATACAACGCATGCAATATCGTAAATAATAAAAAATGAAAGTAACTGTTTGACACTCCATCATACTATGTGGCAGTTTTGCACCAATTTAACGTTTGGTCTTAATATTTGGAAGACGGGTTACAGTTCTTGGCCACCATTGACCACCATAATTCCTTTGTTTAGTTGAACACACAAAATATTATTTTGAATATGTATCTCACATTTGAATAATATTTTGAAGAATGTAGGTAAACAGTTCTAGGTCACTTTTGACTACCATTGTCATTTTTCATACTAAATTCAATAAATAACAGAAATGCATAATTGAATGGCAAGTGTCTTTAAAGGGCTAGTTCATCCAAAAACACCGTACTTTATTCACCTTTATGTCTTTCTAAACCTGTATGACTTTATTTTTTCTGCAGAACACAAAAGAAGATATTCTGAAGGATGTTGGTAACTAAGCAACATTGGCCAACATTGACTTCCATTGTTCGAACACAAAACCAATTCCTCAACATATCTTCCTTTGTGTTTGACAAAAGATAACATGAGGCTGAAAGGATGATGACACTATTTGTTTTTTGGGGGTTAAAACTATCCCGTTAATGTTCATCAAAATAATATGTCAACAAAAGATACAATGTCCCTAAAATGGCGAAATAGGAACTGTCCCTTTTTTCGTCAGAGTCACCCCAAGACCACGTCATGTGCAGATATTGAACCTGCAGTGATCATCATTCCAGGATTTATCTTCCTCTTCCCGTTTCCTATTCTTTTTTGCCTCCAACCATTCATTCCTTCATCTCTCTTATCATCTGACGCATATAAGCACATCCATCCCTCTATCTCTCTGACCGCCTTTGTATATTTCCTCCTCTCTCCATTCCAATTGTACATATATGTATAAATATACAGGATTCATTCCCATCGTCTCTCACTATCTCTCTCGTTTATCCCTTATTTCCTCTCTCTCCCTCTGCAGGTCTGTTAGATTTGGAAGGGGAACAGCAGGCGCGTGCAGCCGCGCATCCCCAGCAGGAGGTGGAGGAGAGAGTGGGAGGGGGAGGGCTTCAGGTCTCCGTGGTAGGAGCGAAGGAGAGGAGGCGGGCCCTGTCGTTGTCGTTGGCGACGGGGCCGTCAATCAAAGCAGCAGGCTATCTGAAGCCAGTAAGCCCCGCCTACTCGGGGAGAGAGGCGGATGCCGTTGCCGCTCCCGCTGCTGCTGCTGCCGCTCTTAGCAACAGAGAGCTCCGGCGCTCGGAGCCTGCACTTCCTCAGCCCCCTATGGACCTGCCCATCGATGGCCACACATTGAGGCACTACACGCGCTCCAGGCCCCGACCCAACCGCCAGAACAAACAGCCTCCCAGCAAGTCGCAGGTAAGATGGGCGACAGGAATCCAAATCTGAGAACCAGGAATAAAGGAGTGGGCAAGAAGGGATGCGGCTGAGAGCGGGCTGAGAAGGGGAGAAAGAGAGACGGGGATGTGGCTGGGGATGGGGCTGTTGATGGGGAAATCTGGAGAGGGAGGGATGGATGGAGAGAGAGCCGGAGGTTGCCGTCTGATGGCGGAGCTCAGGTTGATTCATCCGCAGCAACTCGAGCAGTGTCAGTAGCTCTCAGCATCTCCAGGGTCTCTCCTCAATTTTCTCAGTCTCTCCATCCTTATGTTTTGAGCTTTATCTGGCTTCCGATGACCTGATATGTAGTGAGAGATGTTCAGAATGAGGGTGCTGTTGGGGTGGGTTGAGAATTTTTGGGGTGTGTATCCTTCATTGCCTTTTTTGAAGGCTGTGTGTTTGTGATGCTCAGCTGGGCGGTGTATGTGTGTGTGTGTGTGTACTGTCAAAACAGGCGGAAATTTTCTGTCCACTGGTTATAGACGTTATTTTTTTTGCTTGGTGTGACCGCTGTAGCATTTTAATTATTAATGCTTTTAGATCAAGAAGGGTCTCTCTCTTTTTCTCTCCTTGTCTCTCCTGCGCTCCCTCTCTTTCCTTCATCAGGAACGGAGGATCCCTCTATTGGTAGCATTCCAGTGTCTTGTGCGAGTGGGATCGAAATCTATTTATTCACCAGCTGTAACTGTGTGTGTGTGCGGATGAACACCTCCATTCTTGTCAACGACCTGCCGTCTCCGTATTTTCCTTAAAAATCAAACTGACCGTGTGTGTTGTCTTTGAAACATAAAAACAACCCATCTTTATGTTACACCCGAGACGTTTTAACGCTGTGTGAATGAGATGTTCGGGTTAGTGTCTGACAGTCGGTGTTGTTCTGCTGCTGATGCTGCAATGGCTGCGTGCGGTTGCGCTGGCACACGCGCGTCTCCTGCGTTTCCTGACGTGCCTGTGGAGTCGCTGTCTGTGTTCCTGCTATGAAATATTCCATCCTCGCTGCGATTTCTTCATTACGTGTGTTGGAGAGAAGGAATTATCTCATATCTGCGTGTAGCGGTAACACTTGCCGTGAATGGTCACTTGGTAAATTGTTGCCATAGTGACGGGTTCAGAATTGTAGCTGCTCACACAAATGCCTTTACCCTATCGTGTGTCTAGTGTGCGTGTGGTGTGTTTATTGATGACTCTATTATGAGGTTGTTTATTTGTCTATATGCCTGTGTTTGAGGGGGATGCCGTTGTGGCTTCTCAATTGGAATTCATTGTGTTTCTGGTCATTTAACGTGGTTGTCTGGTGTTGTTTTTTCATTGGTATGTTGCATTTACCTTATGATTGGTGTTAGGCGATAATTATGCCATCGTACTTTTTAAATGTATGACCTGTATGAAGTAATTTACCACAGCTTTACAAGCATTATCATCACGCAATATACATCTGCTTTGGTTTACTTGCGTAAACATAAATCTTGTGCATGATTACATTAGTCAGGCCCATTAGTCATTTGGGGTTTGTAAATAATAGGATTTCCTGTGCGATTTCCTGACCTTTGAGGTCATTCAGTAGACGTCTATGTGACTGTCCTGTTATGCGAAGACTGTTTCCGTGTTGTCATGACTACCTGTTGGCAGGTACCAGTCACTGTTGACAGCTATTAAAGTTTTTATCTTCACACAATCAATGCATCCTATACCGATGCATTCACTGATAACATCTTCACATACAGCGTATCCATGGTGACAGGTGTGTATGTGTGTGCTGTGTGTGAATGTCTCTCTTGAGGGACAGTGGAGGGGTTTGTGATTTTAGCATTGTCAAAGGGATAGTTCACCTGAAAAAAAAAATTGGTCATCATTTACATCAAATTCTCTTGTCATTTCAAACATGTGTGACTTTCTTTCTTTTCGTTATCGTGTGTGTTTGTGTATGTGCTTCTGAGGTCATTGTGCAGTCAGGCAGGGCAGCTTTTTCAGAACAGACTCTCTGGAGAGTTTGGCGCCACTGTTATCACAGAGATCGCATGAAAATGCTTTTGTCATTTCCTGAGATCACCTGAATGGTATGAGTGTACTGTGTTGTATTTATTGTATCTTCATGATTTGTTGGCAATGGTGTGTGTCCATATTGTCAGATGGTGATACTCCTTGGCTGGTGAAAATCCAATGACAGGTGGTGCCTCCAGGAGAAACCGTGCGAAGTGAGATGATGACATGATGGTCTAGTGTGTGTGTGTGTGTGTGTGTGTGTACCCTTTTCTATATGTAAGGTCCTCTATGGTATAGCCCAGTGTTTTCCAACCTTTTTAGCTTTTTAAGCATTTTTATATCTAGTTTAATTGGCTATCATTGTGATGATTCACCTTTAAACTGAAAATATTTGTGAGTTAAGACATATGAGCTAATTTGACTTTTACATGTATTAGCATTTCTGGGGAGAATCACAGAAAATCTCCACTGAGAAAGACCTTATATCAATTAAGCTTATGAATTAAATCTAGATTTGATGTTTAAAAAAATATAATAACCTGTAAATCAAACATTTTTCATCATTTAAACACCCTTATGTCATTCGAAACCCGATTAATTTTCTTTCATCCGCAGAACACAAAAGAAGATACTTTTAAGAATGTTGGTAACCAAAAAACAGTGGACCTAATTGACTTTCATTGTTTGGACATAAGTACTGTATTACCAACACATCCCATGGGAAAGAGGGCCCAACCACTGGGTTCTGTGATTTTGTGATGACCCTTAATTTATTCCCTGATCTCCTTCTTTATTTATTGTCTCCCATAATTTATTAAAAGGAAAGCAAATGCCTGCTCCTTACATCCTAAACTGAAAAGGATAATCCAGAATTTGACTTTCTGTTATATGAGCAGTCCCTTAGTTTATATTCTGAATTTGAATCGCTGTACATTTGTGGAACATTTTGAGACTATTTCTCAATAGCTCAGTTCTTATTCCAACTACAATAAAATTCTTCTGTAACTGTTCCAGAAAACTTCATTATACCAGATTGAGTCACTCTTAGATGCAGTACTGACTAACTTCGAGCTTGCAGTTTCTCAGTTAAAAGGGAAGAAGCTTGGTTCATGTTTACAGGTAAAATGTCTATCAGTATAAACAAGCTCATCTCCCTTACAGTCTAACAAGCGCCCAAACTCTAAATCAAGCAAACCATCCCAGCTAATACCAATATACTAGCTTAGTCTTTTTTAAGATGTGTTTTAAAAGGTTTACAGCCAGGCCAATATATAGACAGAGGCCTGCCTGTTTGATGCGGTATCAAAATGACACCTTAAGACAGGCCTGTTCCAGCACATATCATAACACTGGTCTCAGTTCAGAGTTTAACCCATATGTAAGCCGTCCTGTCTCAGACACTGGATCTGGTGTGAGAAAGAACACTGTGTTCACTCTCTTGCTCATCATCTCTCTTTATCCACTGAATTTAAAGGGGAACCGTCAATGAAAATCCACCACAGTATACACTAAGCCATGAGTCATGACATGTGAGTCCGACATCTTTTTATCGGTGTCAGCTTCCTTCTCTAGCAATTGATCCCTGAACAGCCTCCTAGTCTCATATCAGCCTAACACAATTTAAAGGCCTATGCCTGTTTATGGCTTCATGTGGAGCAGTATACACCCTTGACATTTTTGTAAATTAAACAAACCCAGCAGGCCGAGTGAACACAAAAGATTTTTCTTCTCATTGGTATGTAATTATGTGGGTGAATATGATTGTGTGTTGTTGAGATGTGTCTGAAACACCTCACGACGTGGCACCTTCCCTGCTTCTCTTTTTGAAGATGGAGAGATGAGTGCTTTGCCTTCTCATTGGCCGAGAGGTGCTAAATAATTTATAATCCGTTCCTCATGCGGTGTGCAGCGGCTCATTTGCATATGGTTGCTATAGTTCTGCAGTGGTCTCTCTCTCTTTCTGTCTTTCTCTCCTTCTAATCCTGCAGTACCCAAACTGCCCGAAGGCCTCACAATCTGTGTAGCAGCAGGAAACAGGCAAAACACACAGACCGGGCACCCTGTGTTTTTGAGTGTGTACAGTGTGCTTTGAACTGTGAGATACTAATCCGGCATTGTCGTAAAGATGACGTCAAATCAAAGTTTAGTCTTACTTTCTTATAACTTGTTTATGGGTCTGTTGTGGAATTAATGGATTTTAATTAGATTTTATTAATTGCTTCACCTCTGAAATGACTGTACTTTAAGATGCATGCCCCTCTGTCATCCAGCCACCACCTCAAATTCATTTTTGATTAATAATATCAAGTGACTCCTGATTTTATATCAGAAATTTACATTTGCATTTATGCATTTGGTGGATGCTTTTCCAAAGCGATTTACAATTCATTTAAAGGAACAGTTCACCCATAAATGAAAAGTCTGTCTTTATTTGCTCACCCCTTAAATTGTTACAAATCTGTTTACATTTCTTTGTTCTAATGAACACAGAGAAAAATATTTGGAAGAATGCTTGTAACCAAACAGTTCTTGGCCACTTTTATCACAATGTGATGAAATTTCATTAAAACTCAAATGATTTTGCAAATAATTTTGTTGAAGGACGGGCATATCTGACAATAGATGACCTCCATATCTGCTGTTGTGGACTATTACTGTAGCTACATGACAGATACACAACTGATGAGCAATCATACTCTCATTCTGTGTGTGTGTGTGTGTGTGTGTGTGTGTGTGTGTGTGTGTGCATGCGATGACATTGTATCTATCGGGCGTAATTGTATTAGGTGTTGGGGGAACAGACAGAGAAATTGAGTTTTTGGCTCTCTAGTGGCAGAGCATAGGCAGATGTGCTTGAAGACAGATCCATGGCAAACAGGTCTGCCCTTACAACCCCGAGTCCCTGAAATGTGTATTTTTCTATGGATCAGCCTTATGTTGTACTTATGCAAATTGTATTAAACATACTGTACAGCTCAACTATTTATTCCTTTAGGACACAATAAAGCATGAAGTCTCATGAAGGTTTTATTGAGCGAATGACCTTGTGTTTGTTTGTATGTGTGTGCAGGAACAGCCGGCTGAGAGCGAGAATGAGGCCAATGAGAACATTGGGAGGGTTGATGAAGGTGTAGAAGAGTTCTTCACTAAAAAGATCATCTCTGATGACCCCCTGTGAGTACACAACAACACAAACAAATATACAGTGAATGCCTGAAAAGACGTTTATTTTTGTTATGACTGTATGAATGCGTTTCTTCATTTTCTTTAGCAGTTTCAGTTTTTTATATTGTTTTAATGCTTTTAAAACATTTTTTTGATAAGCATGTAATAAGTCAAAACTAATATAAAGCTGATTTTAATTTAATAGGTGGAATGTACAGAGCTGTATAGTGATTTTTAATAAATGTTTAACATGAAGCTTGTTAAGGTCTAAAATGCAAATAATGTACTGTGCATCAAAACCTAAAACATTTTATATAATTTTTGTATTATAAGGTCATGAGACATGTATTTTTTACAATACATTAGTTTGTAGTTTTCATTTACCTAGAACACAATTCTTGTAACCACAGAAAATATAATTTTCTTAACTCCTGATCTTGTTAACAATGAAATGTTCTTGCTGGTTGTCAAAAGACATTTCCCATCATTCCTCTCCTCTCCCCGTGTTCAGAAAGCACCAGAGGGAGGAGCCCCTCATTAAAGCACAACCTGCAGAGCCCACGTGTGTCACCACAACCGCCCGTCCCACCACCTCCACTACAACCCCCATCCCCACCACAGCCCCCTCCAAAAACATTAAGAAGAAATTTGGTGACTTTTTCGCCTTTAAGAAAGTCCGTGCGGGCCGAGGGGCCAAGGGCGAGGGCGGCCCCGAGGGCAAGGTCAAAAAGACTTCCATAGCTGATCTCATCCGACCTCTGCGGGAGGCGGCGCGTGCGGAGAAAGAGCGGGAAAAGGAGAGGGAAAGAGAAAAAGAGAGGGAACGGGAGAGAGAGAAAGAGAAGGAGAGAGAGAAAGAAAAATTGGAAGAGGAGAATGATGTCAAGGCAGTCACAGCCACCCCTACCGTTCTCACCATCACGGATTCCACACCAGCTGTCAATAAGGACAAAATGTCACCCAGGGCTCCTTCACCTGTTCCCACACTTGCTCTGACCCCACCTGCATCCACTCCCACACCTCCCGCATCCTCCCCAGGCCAAACCGAAGAGGTCCCAGCACTGCCTCCTGCTGCACCCTCCATCCCCGCCAAAACCCCCAGCCCAGTCCCAATTGTGTCACCCTCAGAACGAGAGAAAAGCAGGAGCCTAGAGAAGAGCCGCACCCCAGATGGAGAGAGGAGGCCCAAACCCATCCGTCGATCGCTTAGAGAAGGAAAATCACAGTCTCTAATTTTGCTCTCAGATGTCTTGCCGGAGCAGGACGGGACAGCCACGCATGCCAAGGTAAGTAAGCAACGGTGCTGGGTTCAGATTGATTTACATGATGTGAAGTAAATGAACGTCACATTTACACCGATGATGTGGATTGAACAGTCATTTTGATATTGATCGGCATTATGTTGGCCGTGTGCCATGATCTCAAGATAGTGTTATCAGCAAGTGTTATATAGTGTTTGAGATTGGCATAAAGATGTTTTAGTTATAATAGAAACGAGAAAATACTGTGGCAGTGCCATGGAGATAGTCATGGTACTACTGTGGTACAGCCACATAAAAAACATTAAGAGACCATTCAAAATTTCCATTTAATCAATATTTCTAGATGTATTGTGCCCATTTCAGTCCAGTGTCTGTTGAATTTCAACAAAATAAAAAAAGTCATCCAACAATAATGTGAAAGCCTGAGAGAATGCAAAGAATCAAATTAGGCTAATTCGATCATATATTAATATTAAACTGATCATAAAATACATGTTAAAACATAAGAATTGTATTGTTGTTGAAACATGAATATGATGAACTTGATTTCTTTTGGTATTCTAGATATGAAATTATGACACCTTTTTGTTATTTGAGCTTTATTTTAATAAAAGCAAGTTGTAATTTGGGAGAAATGTTGTCACTCCCTTCCAGAATGAAACAAAAGCAAAATTTTACCTCAATAAGTTTATTTAAATATGATTAGTAAATGTGATTTTTTTTATTATAACTTAATTCTTTCTTCAGGTGTATATATCATGGTTAGGGCTGTCAGATGATTAATCGAGATGTCGGTGTACTGTGCATATTAATTTTATATTTATAAAAACATACACACACATCAAAATGAATAAAAAATGATATATGATTTAAGTTATTGATAAATATAAATAAATAGTATTTCCTTAATATGTACTGTACACACAAATGTGTGCATTTATAAATATAAAATTAAAATGCACAATACACAGACATTTTATCTGAACATAAACTTTTATTCTCGATGGGCGATTAATTGTTTGACAGGACTCATCTTGATCTAAATGTTTAGTATATTCAAAGAACACTATGGAAATAATTGTGCTTTTGGTTACTGCTATAGCAGTATCATCTCTTGTAGATGTTATTTCCATTTCTTTTACAGCATTGTTTTTCTGGCGACTGAGGTGTTTTTGCGCAGTAGATTCTGTAAGAAAGGTGTCAGGAACATCGAAGTGCAATAATGGGAAACATGAATTTCAGCGCTTGCTGAAAATAATATTTTCTCTGTGATTTACTAGAAGCACACACAGTATAAAACTGTTGGAACAATATGCTGGTATTGTTCTTTTTGCATCATGTTTCGTAATGTGATTTCTAAAGCCTAATGCTAAAGGCAGTATTAGAGTAAATTGTTTGCCCTCTGTTTGCTATTATATTTCATATTCCAAAAACCCTTCTCTTGGCCCAAAAGTACTCTAAGAGGTTTATTTTTATAGGTTTATATTGACTGTTTCCTGTCTGTCTGAGATGAATTACTAAAAGGTGTTCAACATGTTCCAAGAATAAATATTGATTTGGAAGGCTTTTCTTGTGCTATAAAACTGTCCTGAGAGGCTCTTGTTGCTCTGATGACTCTTTAGAAACACACATCAGAGAGCTCGTCCAGCTTTGAGCAGAGACTCCATGTCATGCTTCACCGCATGGGCGTCACCAAAACATCTCCTACTGACTCCAAACAGAACCAGGTCGGTGTGTGGTTATTTTCTTGTATAAAAGATACTGATTTGGACACTTGGCTTTGTTTTAACTGTTCTCCAGTTTTTATTGTGAATATTTTTTTGAATATTAGAGCTCATAGAGCTTAGCCTTGAAGACTGTTTAAAATTCATTAATGGCTGTAAATAATTCACCATCATAAGATGTGATGCTCCGTAAGTAGCTCATATGAAGCGAATGCACCTTTCCATTGTAATATTTGTCCACATGGTTTAAAACCTAAAGCTTAAATTTGCAACAACAGAATTATCGCTGATGTTTTACATGAGAAAGGTGCATGTATATTAGGGATTATACACTTTCTTGAGAAGGCATCTGAATTAAAGCTGTGTTATCCTACAGAGTAAGGATGAAGAGCTGAGGAAAGCCAACTCTGAGGGTAAGACTCATTTCTCATCTGTCTCTGTGCTGGGATCTGTATTAGTAATGTTGTGTCAGCAGATGGTTGTGTTGACAGTGGTGATCTCATGGGTTTTTGCTGTAGAGTTTCAGGCGTGATGGACTGTGAGCGGTACTTTTATTGGGGATAAGTTTTTGGTTTTGGGTTTCATAATATAGTGCAACCAAGTTCGGTTTGCAAAGTCCGCAGAACTTTATTCATTACATTTACGCCTTTATGCCTTTATACATTTTGCTTTAACCAAATTGATTTTCATCAGTATTGCATAAACCCCCAAATCTGTGCTCTTTACCAATTTAGCTACATGGACTTTAAAATGGTAAAATAACATGTATGTATGTATAAAGTATTCAAGTTATTTTGGGGCTACTGCTTTATATCATATAGCTAGGGTTTGAATTATGGCCTAATTGTTTCGCAATAGTCTTTGTCAAAACTCCTTAATTGAGAAGCTATTGCTATAGTTATGCTATAGAACATAACTGCAATTGACTTCAATAGACCACAAATTTAACATTAAAGTTCCTAAAATATTTACGTTATGGATAATATTAACAGTACAGAAAGCAAAAAAGTATACAACTAGGCAAATATATTAAAAAAAAACTACAAATCTGCTGTAAGCCAAACTGATATTATCTCAATAACTCTATCATTTTTCTTCAAGTTTAATATCTGAAAATGTGCGTCATTACTTCCTCCTCTTTAATTAACACATGTTTGAGACTTAATAGAGCTTTGTCTTCTTAATATTTTAAAAGTAAATATTCACTTAAGACTTGATGACAACACATAACAGAACTTAAATGAACGCTTTAACAATAAGGCGAAATGCTTAATGACAGCCTTAAGGTTTCTTAAGGGAACCATTTTTTTTTCTTGTAACCAGTGTTTTATTAAATATACCCTGTAACTGAACTTCATGGTTTTCATGCATCCCAGAACAGACCTTTGCTTCTAATAATGACAGTACTGTGTGCACCTTTCTTTTGTATGTTGGTTTGAATAAAACCATCAGCTGAATAAATAAAGGCAAGTTACAGTTGCATGCTAGTGCATTTGAGCTCAAATCTACAATTCATTCTGTATGTCTTTATGGTAATGAAAGTTATTGGAACATGTTATTTATTTTTTAAATCAGTCTCCACTACCTGCCAAGATTAAAACAAACCAACAGCAAGAATACCTCTGAGCACTTTGTTAATAATTTAAATGCAATTTCATTACCGTCTGCAGGGTTCTGCCATAAGAGCCATTTCCCTAAGCTAGTTACAATGTTTTTGTTCGTATGTATAAGCAAAGCTCAGCATGTATTTAACGTTGATGTGCAGTTTTTTTTGCGTGAGTCTATTAATTTATTTCCTTGACTTGCTTACTTTTTAGGGGCGATACTTGACAAACCCGTGCCACCGGCCACATTTATCAAACCTCGCACAATGTCCACCTCATCAGGTAATAAAGGAGTCACCAGAACTCAGCAATTCTCATTGTACTAAATTCTTAAATTCCTTCAGAATGAAATTCCAATGCGATTCAACGTTTTCTCCAGACACCAGGCGACCAACCCGTGTAAGCCAGAGTGCTCAGGACTTTCACCGTCCAGAAAGGCCAGTCCCCCCAGAGCGTCCTATAGGCCCGCTGCCTCCTAAACCGCTCCTAAAGCCCATCCTACTTCCCGCTAGTGAGACAGCCCGGACAACCACACCAACTCCCAAGCTGCCCAGCCCCTCTCAGGACGAGGAACCGGAGACCATTTCGCTCTCCCATGCCCAAGAATATGAACCCCCGAGCCCATCTCCCCGCAAAGAGATGCCACCGGCACCCTCGCCCCGGAGGATTCTCAGCACGGACATCCGAGAGCGTGCAGAGAGAGCACAATCTGTCTCTGAAGGTTTGATTTACTGTCAGACATTCTGGCCTCGGATAGCCAGTTTTTACTAAATACTCGATTTAATTGAATGGCAGCTTGACTCGTGGGCTTGTTTCTTTCTCTCTCTGTCTTGCTCTTTGTGTCTAGAACACACGCACGCACAGCCTTCATGATACGCATCACTGTCTAAACAAATTTGTAATACTAGAGTAGGGCCACATAATGACTCAACCAGTGTATGTGTTCATTCAGCACTTCCCTCAATGGCGAGTTTTCATGCTCTCAGTATCAGTGTCCTCTTATTGGGCTCGGCCAATGGCAATTCGTTTACCGCCGTCCCATCAGTGATGTAATTCAATGCTTGCGAGTCGGATGCAGCAAACAGGCTCTGATGAAACAGTATTCATTTGTTGAGTGTTTCCCCAAATACTCTTTGCATCTCTGCCACTTTGTATCGCCAAATGTAATCTTAGTGCAATAACCACAACACTGAGAATGAGAATATTGCGAAATGTGATAAGCTGAACATTCCTTAGGGGTGTCGTGTGTTGCTTATGCGTGTCAGCATTTTCTGTGGAAAGCGAGAGGTCCTGCTTTTCTTGCTTGGTACCTACCATCCTATTTTCTTTGTCTATATTTACTGTCCTATCTAGGGAAGGGAATAAAACAGCTCATAATGTAAAATTTAAAGGGACAGTTCACCCAAAAATACTGTCATTGTTTACTCACCCTCAAGATGTTCCAAACCTGTATCAATTTCTTTGTTCTGATGAACACAGAGAAAGATGTTTAGAAGAATGCCAGTAACCAAACAGTTCTTGGCCACCATTGTTTTCTCTCCTACATTCTACAAAATATCTTCTTTTGTGTTCAACAGAACAAAGAAGTTTATTAAGAAATCTTTCCTACTTTCCAAAATTTTCATTCTGAACTGTTCCTTTAAAATTCCACTGTGATGTATTCTGGTTCATTGTTTTGCGTGTTGATATCTTTCTTAAAAATGAACACAACCTTTGCTCGTCTCACAGAGACCCTCCCTATGCCACGGCCTCGGATGAAGCCCTCTCCTCAGCGTCGCGCCGTATCTGTTCATGAAGATTCTCTCCTCCAGCACGCGGCCATGCTTGACCCTGAGGGTGAGCATCACGCACCTCTGACATCACCAAGCTTTTCATCTGAATATCGCTGCTGTTCTTCTGAAATCATGTATCTCCATAGGACGTGATTTTTTTTATTGGCATAAATCAACATTATTAGTCACCTTTTATGTTTGTCTCTGGGCTCTGCAGATATCTAACCAATAAAAATGATTTTGTCATTTAAAAAGTAAAGAGGACAACGACGATATATGGAAAGCTTTCCACTCAAAATTCTTATGCCAGTTATTTTACACAAGTAAACTTTTAAGCCCTAATGTAATTTAATTTTCAATAATGGATGTTTGTATCGTGGCTTCTCTCAGAGCTAAAGGCAGCATTGCCAAGACGACAGAGGTCACCAGGGCAGAGACTTGTGAACCTGGGGGAACTGACGCCCTGCTCAGAGGATTTACCAGAGGTTGAGGAAGGTGAGTGGAGGAAAAGATTAGTGCAATGAGCTATAAGATAAAGTCAGAAAATGTGTGTGTGTGTGCTTGTGTTAAGAGACCGACTGACAGAAAGATCTGTTATTAAAAAGTTGAAAGTTATTAAAAGTCTTGCATAACATGAAACACTTACAATATCTGTTATTTGAATATGAATCTTTTGTAGATTGCATAAACTGTTCCTGAGAATAAGATTTCTATCAATAATACTTTTCACTGCACTTTAGTCTTATAAAGGCATTACCCTAACCCCGGGTGACTCCTAACCAACACTGAATCACCCTATATTACATTCAAAGTCAACAAAAATGTCCCATGTAACATTACACATTTCAGACTCCAAATGAGTGTAATTTCCACTCTTTCATAAGACATCTTGCTTATGTGCCCATCATGCATTTTTGTCACAGTCAAATCAGTGAACAGAGAAGTGAGCACTGGACAGACTGATGAGACGGACAGCACAACTGTCACAGACAGCCAATCAGAGCAAAGCCCATCCGGGCCCAGGGAGGAAGTGACCATCCAGGGGAAGGGGGAGACGGTCTCAGATCAGCACACAACACAGGGAGAAACATCAGACCAAAGAACTGAATCCCCCTCACCTGTGACACAAGCGGACTGACCCTGCGCAAATCTATTTTCTATCATGTGTACCTTTGCCTTGCACGCCAGATTATGTACAAAAGAATGGATTATGAAGAAATGCATTTTAAAAGAGTAAATCGATACATATACTTGTTAATAATTATTAAAAAGTGAATTCTGTTGTGTCATTATGAGTCCTGCCTGTTTTCTGTTGCCTCACACAACTTTGGAAATGAGAAACTGACACTTGAGTTATCTACATTAAAACTGTAAAAAAATCTGAGGGAATGAATACCGGGCTGCTAGCTAACACCAATAAGTGTTTGACACTTGACTTATAATTTTATTTTATTAAGTGGCACAAATATTTTGAAGACCACAGTATTTTGTCAATCACGCACAATAGCACCCCTACCTGGCTAAACTATTATTTACCCAGCACCCATTACATTTCTGCATGTTTTGACTGCACATTTTTTATCTACATTTCACATTATACAACACACTGTATTTAAGCACTTTAAATATTTAACATCTTTGAATTATGTTTGCACAGCAATAATATTAAACCCAGTTTTAGGTAACATTAATACTGTATATCTATCTAAATATATCAATGTTTTAAAAATGCATTAGGTTCAGTCCTATACCAATGTTCTTCGTTTTAATACCAATGTTCTTCATTTTAATATCAATGCGCAGGTCTTTGGTTTGCAGAAAATCCCACATGATTTGAGTCATAACTCTGCATGTGTGTTTCTACGCCCTGGTAACACCTCACTATTCCTTTCACTACACAGCAAGTGGCGGTTGCGCAGATTTGGCTGGTGAATGTTAATAGAACGCAGGAGAGCCATCTGTGGGTGTATATGTGCTGGGGAAGCAGAACTAAACCAGCCCTGAATGTGCCACGAGTAAAACACTCAATATGTGTAAACCCGAACAGCATTAATGCTTACTTCATTGCTCAGTTTCCCAGTCACTGTATTCCCTCAAAACTGCTATGAAAAACGTCCTTAAGCCAAAACAAACATTCATGCTAGAGAAAGTATAACAAAGGGGTGTTATAATCCAAACCAATTTATTTCATGAAAATACTAGTAAGCAATTGGCACTTTTTGCACAGTAAGATAATTAAACCTGGCCTGCAAAAACGGAAAGTATTGGTGTTTAAGAGGTGTTTGTAGAAGACCATACAATCAAAGACAAACAACAAAAACAATGAGCAGTCACTTTACCCCAAATAACTGAAATTTAGAAAAATAAATCCATCTGTGCAATTGAGAGACCATAGGCTTTGGGGAATAAAGCATTGCATTTTGTGGGTCCCAACAGCATCACCAATAAAGTAGCTCCAGAGGACTTTGTTCATAAAAGTTTCTGATTCTCATTAGCCCACACCACACAAGCTTTGACCAAAACACCCACAATTCAAGAACTTCCTGAGGCCTTATACGTCTACAAATGGCGAAACTACACAAATTATAGTTGAATTTCTTCAAAACCAGATTAATCTCTTATAATGATAAAGACTCCACTGTGAGTTCAAAATATAAATCTTCATGTCAGCTGTTTATATAATGCCTTGAATCTAACATTTTTAAACAAGAACCATTCACATAAGTGAGAATGATTTCTTAATTAGCATCTTATTTTATATATTTATGTACATATACTTTGTTTCTGACTCCTATATTCATTATAATATTTTTCAGTCTGCCCTTTAATGATTTCATAGTTTAATTTAAGTTCCGTATTACATTTCTCTAAAGGACTTTTGTCAATTAGTAAATTCCAGTAGTCAAACTTCACAAAGCTTGATGTTAACATTTCTTTGGTGAAGGTGTGATTTTGTTACTGTTAAAATCTGAAATACTGTAGTTACAGCTAAAATCTCATTTACATTCACATATCAGGCAAGAGGTGAGACTGCCATACATTTAGGAAAATTAACCATGGTTTTACTATAGGTCAGTAAAAGTGTGGTGACCATGTTTTTGCCAGATTGATTATCATTTATATGACCATTTACAACAAATATCACGGTGAAACTATGGTTCCTATAGTTCGAAAATAGTACATTTGTGGTTTCTATGGTTTTACTTGTATATCAATATGATACTATAGTTATTGAAGTAAAGCTATGGTTCATTTTCATAAGGGCATTTAGAAAAATATGGGCAAGTTAAGAGTCAAAGCAATATTACATCTCTCATATATATATATATATATATATATATATATATATATACAGAAAAAACTATATGAAGGTCAAATCCCATTTCAAAATAACTTTGATCACAATTACGTATTAAAAACGCAACAAAAAGCCACTTAACAAAGTACACTTTAGCAAAGAATTCTTATGCTGTGAAGAAATTACATAATCAACATACATGTACCCCCATGTGCGTTTTACTGTAATCTAAAACATGCCCACAACCAGGGGCAGAAAAACAGTGTAACAGAAAACAAATGTTAAGCCTTTGGCCTAAAAGATTAATATAATCAGTGCAAAGAGAATGCAGGTTTTGTTTTGTTTCCCCTCTAGTGAAACTTAACGGAAAGTTGGAATGGACTTAAATATGTACAGAGTAAAACTATTAAAATTACACCGAAATATGCCAGTCAACACTGAATCACCCAAACATGTATAAAGACATAGAATTTAGTGTTATGAAAGATTTAAAGAGTCTAACAAAACAGGAATTGTCGGATCATCGATAAAATAAATTAAAAAATGTGCAAGGTGATGCAAGGCTAACTCTGAAAATATTTCTTTTTTTTTTCAATAAATGTACAATTTGACTCATCACAGCACACTCATACACCCATTTGAAACAAATAGCTTTGTTCTGTATAAAAGGAAACAAGCAGTTGGGAGTGTAGGGACAGTAAGGCCTCCATGTTTTGCATATAATACCCAAGTTATTCCTCAAGATGGCAGCCTGGTGTGCCAGTGTCTTAATGCTACAGTGTAGCCAGAATTCTGAGGAAAGAAATTATAAAAACAAACAAAGACTGTCCCACTCCATACACCAAGGCCTCCAAAGAGTACATCCTCTTTCCAGCCGCCTTATAGACTCCTGCTATGGCTGCACCTGTAAAAAACATATGGAGCGTTGGGAGTTTGTTCACTTTCAATCTTAAAAGCTGACTGTCTGCATTGACTTTACATAGTATAAAGTTGCTAAACAGATAAACTTGTCAAATAAAAATAAACTTACTCGTAAGAACCCCTCCAAACAGTGGACCTATGATGCCCATGAGCAGGATGGCGATGGGGAAAATTCGTGCCATCTTATGTCTCCGGAGCGTTGCAATAGCCAAGAGGGCAGCGGGCAGGTGGAACACCAATGAGGACACAACAGCCCACAGGAACACACCATACCACATCTCTGCCAAAAAAGAGAATTAAGATTAGCCAGCAGTCCATCAACCTTTCCACCTATCACATGAGTGGATGAAATAAGATTGATTTCATTTTGGGGTCATGTAGACTAATTTTAAACATTAAAGTAAAGTAAAACATGAAAGGGTGTGTGTTGCCGTGATTGTTATTAACTTAAACAGACCCATCCTTAGTAAATGAGGCTCTCTACCTCTACTGTACCTGATCACAATATAATTTGAGCAAACACCGGTAAACATAGCTAACGTTAGGCATGCTAACACATTAGCGTTAGTTGCTAACACATCAACAGTTCAAAAGCTTGTCGTCCAGTCGTTGCACAGCAAAACACACAGTACGACTACGTTGCATTATAACAATAGATTAGTTTGTAATGTTGTGTGATCTTTGGCATGGCGTGTAACGTTAATTTCTCACCGGAGAAGTCGCAGAGAGACGTGTCGTTCCCGCAGGTGGTGGCATTTTTCCTAGGCACCAAATTTAAACTGAAAATCTGTTCGACGAATTCGACCTCCACTTTATGGTCGTCCTTCATTTCTCATCGGATCAATACTGCGATCGAGCGTGGAAAAAAGTGTCACTCACATCTGATAAACGGCATAAGAAACGACACGGGAGGGTTTGTTTTTAGCACTGATGCTCATCAAATTATTCCACTTTAACCGCGATGAATCCTGTTAATTCTTATTGAAATAAAACCACCACTAATCCACGCGTGTTATATATCTCAGTTAAATAAAACCAACGACAATTTAAACGACAAGAACTGTGTGCAATTTCAGATTAACATTGTGCGATTTGCGAAAGGCTTGTGGGCGTAGCATGTGACGTTTGTCCCTTTGCGTTTTCCGTATGGTTGATTTGTAGCACATATGGATAGAAATAAACGCTGTGAATGCCGAGCAGTTCGTTTTTACGTATCATATAAAACCATGTTGGAAAGCTCCTAACGCATTTGCACGCTAGCTATCCGGAGAACCGCCGTTTTATGCTTCTGGTTTTCGGCGTCAGATTTAGCTGCTGTTTCAACACAACACTAATATAAATATGAATTATTCAGATTACGACTCGGATGATTATGCCTCAAATGAGGATGAAGATTATGTGCCATCCGGTGAGAGCTCTTAGCAATACAAGTTAGCATTGGCAATGTGCAAAGATGCTAAGAGGTTGCTAATTACGGCTATACTATAGTCAAAGTAATTTATTTATTTATTTATACATCCCAATGTGTAAACATTTAAACTAACTGAAAATATTTTTTCAGTGCCAAAAATGTATTTATATATATATTAGAAGGATAATAGGTTTAATAAAGAATTCGATTTCGGGGTCCTTATTTATGCTAACATTTTCTCATTGTAATAAAAATGTTTATTTTATTTTTTATTTTATGAGTCAGATGATAATCTGAGTGAAGATGACATAAATGAATGTGAGAAAGAAGATGGTCTGGAGGGTGAAGCACATGATGGGCAGCAGTCTGAACATGCGAAGAAGAAAAAGAAGAATAGCAAAGGTGGAATTCCTATGAGGTAAGATATTTATGGCGTTTAACTAAACAGCTTAATTTTACTGCAAAATTCCAATACATTATTTTCTCACTTGCTGTTTTTTAAACGAAGAAAAAGAAAGAAAGGATGTCTCAAAATTGAAGACAGTGAGGGAAGTGCAGTAGACCAGCAGGGAAATGAAGATGAGATAAAAGAAGATTATGTAGTAAAATCAACAGAGAAGACTGAAGAAAAGCAGAAGAAGAAATCAGATGATCTTTGGGCAAGCTTTCTGAGTGAGGTTGGACCTCGACCGAAAACATCAGTGTCTCCAAGTGCAGACTCTCAACAGGTAAAGAAAATGCTCAAAATATGTTGACATTTCATCATATTTTCATATGTGACCAATTCAGTGCTAATAATTTATATTCTGTTGCTGCGTTTTTATTTATCGCATCGACAAACTGTTCATTTTGAACTAGGGCTGTCAAAGTTATTTAGGGGTTTCAAAAGATTTTTACTACACGATTATTGTGGACAAAAGACTTCACAATAATAATATTATTGCAATATCTATAGATTATTCTTAAAAGGAAATAAGTGATGTTAAAATCGTGAAATTCATCTTTTTTAGGCCGTTTTGTGTTTTCTCTCTTTCATTTTTTGAGTTATTTACGATACTATAATTTGTGTAGAATTAACAAAATGCTTATTTTTGTATCACTGTTGTGGTCAATACCGTTATGTTGTGACACCGCCCCTGTTTTGAACAGTTCTGTTCATCTCTCATACAGAATAAAAACAGAGTTTTTTGTTCATGTTATGTTGTTAATACCATAGACTGTAAATCTTTCTTTGGGATAATGTTATCATCGTTTTTGGTTTGTGGTTCAGTGTTTTTTTTACATTTCCAAGTCTCTCAATCGTTCCTTTCTTCGTTAAACTACCAGCCTTTTTGATTGTCAGTTAGATTAATGTGCACACATTGCTTGTATTTCTCATAGTCCACATCCACAGCCAAAACAGATCAGCCCAGTAAACCCTCCACAGGGTCTGAGCAGCAGGGGGATAAACCAAAAGAAACCACAAAGATCACCATTACCAAGGTGTTTGATTTTGCTGGGGAAGATGTGCGGTGAGTTAATCTTGCTTTTGTCATTTTTTTCACATTACCACCAGATGGCAGCAAATATTAATTTATACACTATGGAGCGGGATTTTCTAAGAAAGCAGCAGTGATTCCTCTAAATGCACTATTTTAAAAATCTGTAAAGCTATACATTGTATTGCATTATAATATTTATATCTTCATGTTCATAATTAAATTAAATTCCGCCTTTTACGATGTAGTTAGTCATTTTACAAATCTATGAAAGATTATCGGACTCAAGCATTCAGACATGCAATTGATTTCAAGTATGCAGAAAGTTAATTGATCTATATAAAGATCTGTTTTGTATTTCAATACATGTTATATGTTTATATTTACCATCTCAATGTACCACAGAGTTTCTAAAGAAGTGGATATAAATTCACGGGAGGCCAAGAGCTTTTTGAAGACAGAGGAGACATCACAGGAGAACAGTGAACAGCAGCCCATATCCTCTGAACCAACGCCCTCTTTCGGATCCAGGTACCACCCCACACCCTCTACCCTGCATTTCTCTGTTCAGTCTTTTGCAGTGTATGTGAAAGATCATATACAACCATTGCGCCAGTTAATTAATGAATCAAAGTGTTTTCTAATGGTTTGGTTTAATGTTTCACTGATACAGATGTGTGTAAGTTGTTAAAGCCCGACTGTAATTAGTTCTTTGTTATTGATGTTGTTATATTACAGTAATTAGGTGTCATCTCCATAGTTGTCATTGGTGCTGGTAAATAGATAAAGACATCTGTGTCACTGTGTTCAGAGCTAGGGGCGATGTGAGACATGTCATTGATCTTTGACAGCTATGATAGCGAGCCTTTGATAATTTAATTCCATCTGTGCCTTTCGGGAAAACTAGCGATAGCACGAATATCCTTCAACTTCAGTGCGCACAGATGTGCGTGTCATATTCCCCCCAGTTCTGGAGAAATAAAAAATTGCATTTATGGGTCTTTTAGGGTCTCTTTAGAGTTCATGTTTGTCTCTGTAATGGAGAGGTTGTCATTGTTTTGATCTGCCTTTGGCTTCTTCCTCATATCCATGGGTTTCATTTCAGACCGCCTTCCCTGTGCACTGAGATTGTGAATGTTTGCTAAAGAGGAAGTCATAATTTTCCTGTACCGGATATACAGTAAGGGTGTGTGCTCGAACAGCAGGAAAGAAGTTTGAACCCCACCCCTCTCATCCCTTTATCGTCCAAACAACACTTTTTTTTATATCATACATTAAAATATGCTACTCACAGTGTGCTGCTGCTAAGCTATGCATGTCTGGTTTTCATTCCAGTGGCTTTGACAGCGCTCGCGTTTGTCGCTTTAAAGTCTCTGTGACTTTAAACCAGGTCTCTTTATATTCCAGTGGGTGTTATTCTTGAGCACAGCAGGGCTCTCGCTTAAACTTTGCACAAGAAAAAATGAGCGCATAAAACATACCTGTCTTCATATTCTCTCCTTACTTTTCCCCTTTAGGCCATTTTTGTGTGATTTGAGGTCGGAGGGCTTGAGTCAGCACTCTGGGTCATATGAAGCCCTCTCTTTCTCTCACACACATATAGTTTCTCTCTGTTTCTTCACTTAACAGTGTCATACTGTGCCTCATTGCAGAACTGCTGACGATGGTTAAACACGCTGTTTCCATACACATGTACATCTGACTGTGTTTCTTCTTTGGGAGAAAGATTGGCAAACATACTGTGATGATACAGAGATTTTATCTGTTAGTGTGTATAATTTATTTTACAAACATGTTTGTTATCAGCTTGTGTAATGAATAATGTGTACAATAAACTCTCAAATGCATTAGTGTAATAGCACATAAACTCAACTATTAAAGTGATAGTTCATCCAAAAATGATGTCATCATTTACTCCTGTTTGACTTCTTCAAAACACAAGAGAATATATTTTGAAGAACTTTGGGAATCCAATAACGGGGGCACCCATTCACTTCTATTGTATAGACACAAAAACAAAGCAAGTCAATGGGTATCGCCTTTGTTCGGTTACCAACATTTTTGACATATCTTCTTTCGTGTCCTGCAGAAGAATGAAAGTCATACAGGTTAAAATAACCGGAAGGGGAGCAAATTATATTTGGGTGAACTATCCCTTTAACATTTTAGTTGTCAACTGCATTTATGATCACATTTGATTGGTTTTATAGCTGGTAGCAGTCAGCAAAAAGCTCTTTTGTTGATTTTTTTTTGTATTTCCATCCTGAACACACACACACACACTTCACCTGGCGTGTCCATCTGTTGATTTTACCCAACAGCCCATTTATGCATGAGCAGGGTCCAAAATTAACACTCGCCATGTGCCAAATATGAGTCGAAATTGGCATGGGCAACTAAATAAAATGTAGTGACTTCCCAGTTGGATAGTATCTTCATTAGGAATGGGAAAATTCCTTGGTTTAAATCAAATTGTAAAAATGATATCTTAGAGGCAGGGTTTAATTAAATAATATAGTTGTCATGTCGATACAAATATATGATTTAAAAACATAGCATAATATTTTATATTTACAGTCACAGGCAGAAAGTACATTTTTTTAACCTGTGTGTGAGTTTGCATGCATGTGTAAAGGATAACCGATGACATCATTTGTGCGGACCCCACAGACAGATGAAACCTGCACAGAGTAGAGCAGTGTTGTGTAATTTTGTGTCGTCTAAGTGGTATCGATCTGTGAAGCGGCTAGATTTACTGTTGCTTGATCTTAACTGCACCGATGGCCTGATTGATCGTCTGGTGTCTCTGTGGTCTTATCACACAACCTGACTGACACTGAGCTCCATCTTAAGATACACACACATCTGTTCACACACCTCACGCGAGGTAGTGTCCTCATCTGAGCCTCTTTCTCTTACAAAAGACTTGCTATCTTTTCCACGTCGATTACACAAACGCGCTCATGGAGAGAAATTGAGAGGAAGTCTGCCCTCCGTTTTCCTGTTTCTGTTCCGCTTGGCTTTGGTTCAGCTTGCTGTAAGCGAGTAAGTAGCAGTGGTTCTGGGAAACCTGTGTGTATGTGCTTTAAACTAATGATTTCCACATGTCACAGCTCTGCTTTTCTAATTATAGAGCCTCGTCTCCAGGGCCCTAAAAATAGGGCTTCGCTCCCTCCGTTAAAACAGAGCAGTCACACACCTCACGCTGTGTCTGAGGCTCAGGTCAGGCCGTTGTGTGTGTCTGTGTGTGTGTGTGTACACGCATTCTTTAGTTCAGAAAGGGCAAAAGAGACGCTATTTGTTTGGGAGTTCACTTACAGCATACATTTTTGCTGTTCTTTTATTGTTCGTAAATGAAGTAATTTTGGTTTTAGTTGAAAACATGCATTTTTATGGGTGGAGTTAGCCTGTAGGAATTCTTATTACCTTCAATGTGAAAATTTTAGTGACATCTAGTGGCGAGGTTGCGAATTGCAACCAACAGCTCACTCCCCCTCCCTTTCGAAGCACTATGGCAGCTGACAGTGGACAAACATGTCGTCACGTCCTTCTTTGCCAAAGTACATAACGTATTTATGAAGCACCCTCTGTAGTTGCCTCTGTCAATAGATAGTCCTAAATATTACATACTGCACCTTTAAGACAAGAAGAAGAATGTTATTCATGACTTCACGTGCTAAACACTGCCTAAAGAGAAGTGTTCGAGTTCAAAAGCGAGAACTTTTAACCTCGTCCAGCTGTTTATTCTTTCCTGGCATCTGGTCCTTGATGTTACGCATAGGTCTGCATTGTGTATTGTGAGTATTAGAGAGTAATAGACCGCAACAGTGTGCCTGGAAGTAAACATCACATTTGTTTCTCCCATAGGGAATTGTTTTTTAAGCAATTACATTGAACTTTTAAAGACGGCTTTGAGGTTGTTAATGATGGAATTTGCCTCTGTTGAAGTCGGAGTTATAATGTAACTGTACTTTACAAAAGGGTTAACACAGTTACGGTTTAAGAACTACATTATTTATAGTGCTGCAAAAGAATGGTCCAACCAATCAAACTACACCAAAGACCTCTGTAGAGACTGCCCACTTTTTTTAAGGATTGAGTATTAAGATTTAATGGTTTGGTTTTTGTATCAGACCACTTCAGTAATAAATTGTTTTAAATCCCTATAAAACAATGAATGTGAAAATACATGAATCTTTTGTGTGTTTTGAGTGTTTTCCGTCCAGCTCTTTAGCCTCTGTGATGACGTCACTAAGAGCATGTGAACTTCCACTGGTTGTGATATTACTATGAGGATGTTTCATTAGCACACCTGAAATATCATGTTGCTTGTCTCCTCACAGCTGGATACAGTGTTAGCCAGTCTTCATACTAATGAATTCATGTTAACTGAAGTGATGGTTCAATATAATGACTCCTACTACTGGACACTGCACAGATTTGTGCGCTCTATCTCCCAGTTTATGTTTCTGACAAAACCAGGCCACTCCTCGCTCCCTTCTGGCATCTAAAATTGTGCTGTGGCCTGAAAGCGAGCAGGGCGCACGGTTTCCTCTGTATGCCAGTCTAAATGTGTGCTTCTGCCAAAACAAATGCAAATTGTCCCATGTGGCTTTTGTGCTGAACGCGTGATAGCAGACAGAAATCTTATGAGGACTTTATCAACACACTGACTGCCTGCACAGGCATCCAGTTGGTGTACATTTAAAACTTTATAGTTGAAGAATTCGCCCAAATTTGAACATTTTGTCATTGCTTATGTTCTTCCAGTTTTGATTCTCACAAAAAGCTATTGTATGGTTTCAGAAAACTTGGATTCATATATTAATTAATAGTTATTTGTTTTTCAATCCAGATGTGTTCCGTGAAAGAGTGAAATATTGAAAGACTTTTAATGTTTGATTGAACAATCTCCTTGAAGTTTTTGAACCGCAGACGTGACCTACAATCTTAATCTACAAATTTAAGCTGTGAATGCAGAACGACGCATGACATTTTAAAAGTGTTTGCATTAATATTCGAAGCAGTGCTGAAAGTTCTCTTTTTTTGGGAATTCACCACAGACACTTTTAAAACGTCAAATCAGCCCTTGCTGTTTAGACACTCCACCACCCCTGTTTCTCTGAGTCTCCTCAGCGCTCCATCAGCCTCTATTCAGCCTGTCAAAGAGACACAACTAGACCACTTCAGTCCTCGTCTTCAAACACCAGGGTTTGCGAAGGCTCCTCTGCTTGTGACAGGAAGCGCATTTCCGTCCTCATGGACGCGCAGCTGTGGAGGCGGTGAATAGTCTGCATGTTATAGAGGGAAGTGGGGTGATGTTCTTCAGTCGGATATTGTAAGAACAGATGGGAAAAGTCAAGCCTCTTATGTTTGGGGACACTCCAGACCTTTCCAAAGAGTCTCTCTGTTTCACTGCCCTGCCAGTTTCTCTTGATACACAAAGAGAAAACCCTTTCAGGAAGGAAATTAGCTCTGTTAGACTCAAAATGGCTGGAAGTGATTATGGTAACTCACTCCTATCGGTTATGCAGATATAATGCGACCGTACTTAGCTAAGGGAAGCTTTACGGATTTGTGTATCAGCTTCCATAACGGCCTTCTCTCAAAGTATGCCGATATAAAGTTGTTTGAATTAATTGAATGCGGACTGAAGCAATATGGGCTGGGGAAAGATGAAAATGGAGAGCAGAGAGCATGTAATGGCTCTCAGGATGGGAAATGTGCTGACAGTTAGTGACTGGGATGATTGAAAGGTGAACAAAGTGTGACAGCCCAGTGCTCTTCAAGCGGACACAGACGAGTGACAACTACGCACACACACATTACGGACTTAATAAGAAATTGTTGTTGTGTCATAACTGTATTTGTAGATTTGAAAAGTGGTGCTTGGTTAGATACACAGTAGTAGCCTTGAAGAGCACACCCATAAACCTCCAAGTTTCCATCTGATGGCCGTCCTAAAGCACACAGCAGAATTTCTTTTAGCAGCATCTAGTGGTGAGGTTACGAATTGCAACCAACGGCTCACTCCAGCCCTCCCATTCGTAGTACAACTGTGGGTGACACAGGGCTATGATGTCGTCACATTTTTCCTTCTTTGCCGAAGGAGATTACATATTTACGAAACGCACTCTGTAGAGCAGTTTGTACGCTTAACGCTACTGTAGAAAAAACATGGTAAATTCCGGTGTATGTAGCCTAGATAAAAATAGTTAATTCTAAGGGTATGAAAACATAACGTTTCATTATATAAGGTCTTTATAAACCTCTGAACACATAGTAATGTATATCCAAAAAATGAAACGCAGCACCTTTAATCAAAGTTTTACTCTTTGCATTGTTTTCTATTGCATTTGTCATTTTCTTTATCTGTTTGCTTTTTTCTGAAAATCTGTGTGCACTTTTGTAACTTTCTAGGTTTATTAGAAAACATCGTTACTGTAGGACCATGCAGACTGATTATTTTGCATAAGAAGTGTGTGAGGCTGCTGCTAAAGTAAATGGCTGTCGTCTTCAGAATCCCCAGATCAGTGTGTTTTGTTTAAACCGTGGCCCTGCATTTCCTATTTTCCAGTTTTATGGTGTCTGTTCCACGTCTTGTCTGAGTCACCAGTACTATAATGTATACACATGACAAGACACACAGAGTAGAAAGACCTTTTTCCAAAGGCCTGAGGCACAATAGTGGTCATGTGTGCATAAACTCTCTGAAACCTACAAAGTTCCACACATGTTTTTCAGACAGTTACCTCAGCAATTTAAAAACATCCAAATACAAAACTTGTGTGTGTGTTGGGGATATAGGGTTTTATCTCCACAAATGCCATCTTGCATCTTTTCCCTGTTGAGCTGTGTTGAATTGTTTGGGTGTAAACACTTTGTCCATCTGTGCTGAAAATATCTGCATTCTTTTGTTAGAGGACAAGTGGAGGACCGGAGAGGGTTTGTGATGAGGACATACTGTCCGTAGTATTTGTTACCACAGAGAATGGTAATCCTAGTTTGCATGTTTAACCATTTACTAGTAATTCTTGGCATTATGGGTCAGGTGTCGAGCGTTCTGTAAACTGTTTGTAAACCCTGGCGAAACATTTCTTAGTATCGTAATAGAATAGTTTATAGCATTGATTGGGTAAACAGATGGACCTGTTAAATATCCTCATGTGTGTTTGTGTCAATGACTGACAAAAATCACAGATTAGGGACTTTTTTAGTGTGTCCAGGTGGCTGATCACAGGGTCCAGGAGCCCCGAGTGTTAAAGGTATTTGAACTCTTGGTCTTAACGCTGCAGGTGTCTTTATGTACGTTCATCAGTCATCTAAGAGCAGGTGGCAACGTATTGTTCTCGGGATGTAAATCTGTCATTTATCCTATTAGCGGTGGAAAACCTCAAAGCTTCATATTCCAAATTGGACAAGTCTTTTGAAGATCAAACAAAAGGAAAGTATAGGATTTGAAATGAAGGGGGGTGGATAGGTCAGGTAGGATATCATATTTAAAATGAAAACACACTTAACCAGAAGGAGGGAACCTGAGGTGACCGGCAACCTTTTTTTTATATGACCTTGCAAATGATAATGTGCAGTTTACATTAAAGTTGCATGTGTTGAATGTTGGTTCTTTTTACAAGTTAGTCAATTTATTGGCTTAAATCGTGCATAGAATCATTTATAATATTTCTTGGACTGGAGCATAACATTTATGAGTGATACTATTTGTCTTTGTGTTATTTATTGAGCAGGAATATCAAATAAGCACCGAGTTTCATTCATTTGGCAGTTAACATTCTGAAATAGAGTAACTATATACTTTTCTTGCACAAAACTATAATAGTCTTCAAACAAATATAATGGGAAAACCGCTCACAGCGGGCCATTTGAAGTCTGGAAGTAACTGTCTGGAAATGTTTTGTTAAATGCTGTGAATTTGTTACAAATGTGCTGCTTTGATCACTGTTGTAGCGCTGCTTTAAACTGAATCAATTATGACGCGAAACGCCTCTGAAAGGAATTTAGTGCTCTTACAGTCACAAAGGCAGACATTAAAAACACTTGAGATGATTTGGCACTAAATAAATCTTTAAAGCACCACTGGTAAAATAAATAAAGCTTTAAATAGCTCTGAAAATTAAATATTTTGCGGTATTGGATTGTTGTCTTTTGGAATTGAGCTGTTTTTCTATTTTAACATAAAATTAGCTTTAAGCCGTGCAAACATGAAGAAACGTGTTATGGATCTTACGTCAAGCATTATTGTTTGATCTAAATCAGTTAGATAATGTGTTACTTAATAAATAAATAAAATAAGTTTTAGTTCATGTTATTAAATCGGTGGCATATCTTTCCGATCCCGATGTCTGGAGATTTGGTTTTACTTGCTCCTAAAATCATTTTTTAATTCTCATTTAACACTTGGCGAGTGGTGTTTTTTTTAACCCCTTGTGTCGTAGTGTTTTGTTTTTGTGTACACTGTATATGCTTAAAAAGAACACTGCAAAAATGTGTTGTTGTCTTACTTTTAGTTATAATCAAATAACTAAAAAGCCTAACAAGCTTTTTTAACTTTGTTTCACAACTTGATTATTGATGAATTGTTGTCACTCATGACAAGTATAAATGCATCAACATAATTTAAAGTGTTTTGAGTTCAAGTAATGTTAAACCAGGTCAAAACTAATCAAAGATTTTTTTACACTGTATGCAACTTCCCTTGTCTGTCTAAATGACTCCATCAGCATTTTTAGGGGTGTTATGTAAGTCGGCGACCCATCCTCTGGCTGTTTCTCCAGCTTTGGCTTGTCAGAAAGAATGTGGGTCATGAGCCTGTTCTGTCCTGAGAATGGGGTTTCATAGTGCTTGTGCTGCTGGTTTATAGCTCCGCTGCACAGGTCTACCGCTGCACTCACTCGTAAATAACTGCAAATAACTAGGCCAGCGTCCGCCTCTCAGGAAAGAACAAACCATCAAATGAGTCTGAGCATCCAGGCTACAGAGATGATCTAGATCAAACATCCAGGGTCAGCCGGCGTCCATCTCCCATGATGCCCTGTTATGTCCTCTCTTATGATGTCACAAAGACTATAATTACAAAGAGTGGATATAGGGCGACTTGTCAGCTAAATATGAGACGATGCATAGTTTACGAGCCTCTTGCTGAACTTAGATGACATAAACCGATATAATAAGGTGCAGGAATTCACTTCCTGCCTTGGATAGAGCGAGAATAAGATGTTTCAGGGGTTCTCCTCCCCCTTCACAGAACGCCTGAACATAGTGGCTCTGTGTGTGCCATTAGCTGAGACACTAACAAGATTTTGGTCATGGGGGAAGTCTGACTGCTGATAAACACAACAACTGGTTGAGGATATCATGGCTTATTATTCTGCTCTCTGGATTGTGTCATGCAACCCCACATTATGGTTGTCTACAGTTTGAATTATTATTATTATCATGAACACAAATTTGGGCACTAGCAAAGGCTCCACTAAATATTAGGACACCAAGTAGTTTGCTCTATGATTATAAGTTTGTGGATTATAAAAACATTAATTTACAGTGTTGCTGTATAATACACTATTGTGCATGTAACTATGTTGTAGCTTTTAAAAGGTTCATAGTATGTTCATACTCTTACTGCTATTCAGACAACAATGGAAAAATGTAATAAAGCACAACATTTGTATTCAGTAAAGAAAGGCTCAAAATGCTTACAGTATACATGGTCATGCTTTAAATTTTCAGAACAAAAAATCTGATATTGCTGGAGTCTTTTACCACATTTCTTCCTCTGTAGCTACTCTAATACTTTTATCTGTTGGGCACAGCAGGGATTAAAGATAATTGCAAACAAAATCTCTTTTACAGATAGGCAAAATAATAGATTTACACAACACTTATCTTATCTGCTCTAAAAATGGCCTGCTTACTGAACCGTGTACTTTTTACAGATCTAAGAAGCTGATTCTGTTTAAAGTTTGTTAAAGTGGTTCAACACAAAACAGGTGTCTATATTTTAATGTACCTCATTTAATTTGCTTGTGAAGTGTGTATCTGTTACATCATTAGCATCCTCTCTCTTTGAAAACTGTGGGTGAGGCCGGTAACATCCGGCCGTATACTACACAGTCACCTTGGCTCTGTGTTTAACATTCTGCCCCATCTTTTTACTCTTGAGTTTGCGCCGTGCCTAGTGTTCCTCACTCTTATCTATACTGTCACATGGCACACGGGATTGACTATAAGTTAAACCCTGATTGTATATTGATTCCCTGACAGGATAGGTTTAAACCGTCTTCCTCTTTATGTGTGTGTATATATACTGCTTCTGTTGACTAAGCTGTTAAGCTGTAGGTAACACTATTTTACAACCGTTCCTGTATTCCTTTGTTGGTGTTTTAATCGGTCCACAGACCACATTGAATCGGTGTAATGCAGCCACCGGAGGATTCTGTAGTGTGGCAACTTTTATGAAAGTAAAGCCGTTTTGGATGTTATATGTCAAAATATGGACGGTTCTTAAAGTCTTACTGGCGCGAGCCATCAATACTGTAATCATATTTTCTCAGATATGATGGTATAATCAAATTGGTTTGTGAATGCAGTTATTACAGTGAGAATATGATTAAAATATTGGCTTTGCTATTATAGATTTTTATGTTATGCTGTCTTTTGTACCTCTGTATTATTGGTGTTTCTTTGGGGAGGAGTTGTCTGGGCAGATGGTGGTCTGCTCCCGTGGAACAGCTGGCACAAAGCTGTGTGTAATCATGGGCTACATGTGACATGTACAGATGTGTTTGTGTAGATGCACATATGTAAATCTGACTGCTTTCAAAGTCCCTCCTACTTTTTAAATACACACATAGTATTTTCTGGTGGCATTTGTATCCCCATGAGTTTTAGGGATAGTTCACCCAAAAGCGTATATTCTTTCTTTTGTCCTTTATTCAGCCTTACGTCTTTCACTTTTTTTCTGCAGAAAACAAAAGAAGATATTTGAAAGAATGTTGGTGTAACAACAGTGTGTGGGTCCCTATTGACTTCCATTCTATGGACACAGGACCACGAAGACAATTTTCAAAATATCTTCTTTTGTTTCCACAAAGGGAACCTGAATATATATTTAAAATCCATCTTCCATTCTGCTTTTTTTCCTCAACTCCATCATTCATTCTTTCCCTTCTCCTTTTTCAATAAAGTGTTGACAGCATAAGCACAGATGGCAGATGCATTTTCAAAGACCTTTGGACGTTAGCCTTGTGTGTCTGTTTGTATGTTGCCTCTTTTTATTTGTATTTACGCTTGTATAAGTCATGCTAAATCGACTTTATTACAGTGAGGTAATTGTAACTTGCAGTTCATTAAGAAATGAATGAAGTCTTTTTTTCCCTGCAGTGAAGTAATACAGTTTCACAGCATTCATTTTACTTTTCGTTGAAGCGAGACGAAGCATTAAAATCAAAATTTATTAGAAGAATTTTTATTGACGTGATGCTCTGTTTGGGTTATTTTTTGTATTCAAATTCTGTATGACATTCGCTGCTGCATTCTGCCATTTTCCATTCCTCAAACATTCATACCTTTGTCCTGAAAACGATTGTTCTTATCACCTGTACACAACAATTTTCCTTCTCGTTCCTCATGGCAGACTATCACTTAAGACTCGACTGAGCATGAAACCATCTGTCCTTAGGCACCCCATAATGCACCCCAAGGTCCTACTGTCGCCCCCTCTATTCCCCCTGCAGACCCTCACTCCACTCAGAACCCATGTATGAGGGGGAGCCCCTGGTCTGGAGTCTTGCCTCCTCCATTCCACAGATCGTTTAACATTTCATTACACCAGCCAAGCGCAACCTCTGTGTTAAGATGACTTTGGTATCGGTCAAACTGTGCATCTATTTTTTTTTACAGCTGCATATTGCAGGAGATGCAGATGTTCTCAGATTTCAAATTTCTCAGTTCTTATTTGTAGCTAACTAATATGTGATAAAATATATTTTTAAACTGTCTAAAGGTTGTGGTTATGACAAATGTAAAAAAAGTAAACACTTGTTTAAATTGCAGAAATGTTATAATCAGTTATTGTCAGTATGTCCCGTCCTTTTACATTCATTTATTTGTAAGCCTTTGTGAATTGTTTTTATGCGGACAAACAAACACACAAAGTATAACATTGTAATCATAAACTAAAACATTTATTATGTTAATGTTTTCTGCCTGAATGGCAACCAAATGGTTTAAAAATTGTTGTGAATAAAATGTTTTACTGTTACTCGGCTGATACTCAAATACAGTGGAAAAAATTTTGTTTGGCTGGATTATTTCTCTTTTGGTTCTTCATCCTGCGTTTTTCTTAACAAATATTGTCATCCGTATTATCCGTTTCCAAAAAGACTAAATTCCACCTCAAATGTTACTGGAGACTTTTGTCTCTTAAAAACACACGTGAATCCCTTTTTGGTTAAATCGTTTATTTATAATGTGACAGACCTGACCCAAGATGACTTTTATGATGTTGATGTTTTTCCCTCTAGTGTGAAGAGGCCAGCAGGCGTGGGCAGCATCCTAAATCGCATAGGGTCCAAAAAGCAGAAGATGAGCACTTTGGAGAAGTCTAAGATGGACTGGGATGCCTTTAAATCAGAAGAGGGCATTGCAGACGAGCTGGCCATCCATAATCGAGGCAAAGAAGGGTATGTTCCAGCCTCATTAGTGACCCAGACAAACACATCATATCATATTATCTCCCATTAGTGTCTCGCACTTGCTTTAGAGGTTTTCATCAGACCTGAATAAACATCATTAAGTGTACCAAGTGCTTAAAGCAGCAGCCTGCTGGATTTTTTTATTTCAGCACATTTTTGATTATACGTTCGAAATGGATCATTAAATTCACCGAACAGTGAAATTAATGTGTATGTGGTCAAATCATATGCTTTACGAACATTTGATAAACGCAAAGCATATGGTTTGACCAGAAATTTGTAGATTTTCAACAGGAATCTACAAATTTCCGTAGATTTAAAACATGCAAGTCAACTTATTTTACACGTCCCTTATGTATTGCTTTGTCTAGAGTACTGCTGTACTATGCTGTCCGGTCAATTTTGAGACGCTCCCTTACTAGACCTGTTTAGAATCAGTGTCTGAAAGACTCGCTGATTATATCCCTCTTTACAAAGGGCAGACATTTAAATGAAGAGGTCTCTAAGACCAGACCGAGAAGAACCCCTCCAGACTGATTTGGGTTCAGTCTGTTGCTCACTGCGGCAGATAAATGCAGTGGGAGCTTAGCCAATAGCACTTCATTTAAAGCGCTTATCTTGGCCTTGATGGCTATCTTGTAGCAGGAGGTCAGGCAGAGGAAAACAACTTCAGCTTCACTCAGAAAGTGATACTGCAAATCTGAACTGAGCAGAAACCACGGTCATTAACAGTTTCATCTCGTGTTTACTTTTGGAAATAATGGACGTTCAGTATGCAATGTTGACTTCCCACTTTTATTGAAGTAAATTGATCTTGGTTCAAGCTTAACACTATTTTTATATTCAGATTATAAATGCTAATTAATATGTGGTATAGTTTAAGTAAGGGATAATGTACAGGCAACCGGTTGTTATCGTGAAATATTCGCTTATTTAGCGATGACAGCCGGCGGCTTGTACATAATCCCGCTTATTACACAGCTACTTGCCACATGAGAAAAAACTGCACATTAAATGTGAACTTTAAATATTTGATTAGCTATTTTTTACCGAATGCAGACCTTATGCAAGGAAAAGACGTTTACTTTCGGTTTTAAAGTAAGAAATGTTGTTCAAATGCACGAACAGGCAAATTGGTTTAATCATTTGTAAATATAATGTCATATATGTTATTAATAGACATGTTTATAATTACTTTTTGTGTAATATTAAACTGCCCCTCTCAAAATGAATGGCAGCATCCGGGTTACAGGGTGTTATTAGTTTTGAGCGGTTGTTATTTGAAAATAACAACCCTCGGAATGTCACGACTGGCCAATCGGAATCAAGCATTCAAATGAGCCGTCTAATTAGTTAAAATAACACATTTTTATTGAAGGGCTACTGATGGAGCTGTGGGGTGTGGAAGAACTGCTTTCGAGAACCGAACACTACCATTCTGCCTATAGATGTTTTTGTGATAACATCTAGTATGTTTTAGAGGCTTTTGAACTACTGTTGTAAGCACACTAAACCTGCTGTTCTAAGCACTTCACAGATTCGCTTTTACTCTGTATTTATCTTCATAGTTTGTGTGCGCCTTATCGACCAATCAGAAGCGTGTGGGCAGACACCTGCAGTGTAAGGCCATATACTCAACACCCACATATCTCCTACACACTCACACGCATGGAGAACTTAAACTCTCCATTGTGAACAAAACATCGGATAGAGCCCCAAGTACCTGTTCGACAGAAAAACAGCCCGTCACCTAGCCTCCTGGCTCACCTTCTCAATTTAGAGTTCCTCCATAATAATAATAGGATAGAAACTCATTTTATAAAAGCAAATTAGAGATGGTATTCTAATCCTATTTTCCCTGGGATTAAGTAATGTGATTTTCGAGAGAAGTTTTGCGTTTAATTATAAACTGAGAGCGGAGATCAATACAGGAGGATCTTCCTTAAATATAAGGAATGTTTAATACCTAACTCTGAAAACCTAAAAGATTTGCTAAAAGTTAAACCTAAAAGTTTAAGTACTTCTTGAGATTAACGGGAGTGCATTGTCAGGGACTATACACTTTATAGAGGCTTTCAGTACATAGGGAGCTAATTTCTCGCTCGGTAGGATGCACAAAACCAGCATGTCCGTAAGGGTGCCGCCGCAACCCGAAATAGACGGTCTTATCTGGCAAATTACAACATTATGTTACAAATTATTGTGTTTAAGTGATTGAAAATAAAGTCTATAGATTAAGTATACTTACCCTGTCAGGATTGACCTTAGTACCAGTAATCTACAGATCAGTTTTTAGACTTCAAGAGCAAAAGAATTAAACCAGACCATAATTTAAAACTGCGCACACATAGTTTACATGTCTGCTCTACAATCACAATTAGATTTTTTTCATGGCAGTGAGTTTTGGTGGAGGTTAAATATTTTGGCAGGGAAGTGGTCGTTTCTGTGTTGGCCTTTTTTGAACGTGTTCTGATTGGTTGGTTTCTAAAGGTGAATAAATGGGGGTCTCTGTGGTTGCGTGCCACAGCTGCTGTGATTCTGGGTTATCTGGGTAGTACATGGGGTTTGTTGTTTACTTGCTCTCCTTTGGTTTCCAAATCCCCTGTCGCCGTAGTTACCCAGACTACATAGGTGCTCCGAGCCGGCATTCCTCTGGGGAAAAGTAATGCCACAATTTTGCGCCGTTACACTAGTCCCAGGATGCATTTGTCGTAAACAGGAGACGGGAGATGAGGGAGGAGCACAAACCTAGAGTATTGTCCTTAGGGGATGGTAATGCAGAATGACATCATCTCTGCATCTCATGTCTATTCTGTTTAACTCCCTCTCTAGACATTGCTAAAACAAATCCAACTGCATGTTCAGCACAGAGCTAAGCTTCATCGCCATGTGGATGAAGAGAGCTGTGTTTGTTCTCCAGCAGAAGGTTGTAGAGAGTGGAAATGTTACTAAATTAAAATCCTGGCCTGGGGCTTTAAAAATAAAGCTCTGCGAAAGACTAAATTATGGTCTGCCACTGTTTCCATATTTCGGTATCGTTGAGAGGCATGTGGTTTAGGAGAGGAGCTGCTGAAGGGTGTGGAGGACGTGTAGACCAGAGATGCTAGCTGGAATAGAAGACTGGTGTGACATGTACTATATGCTCACAGGACTCTCAGGGCTGTTTTCAGTGTGATGATGATACTTGAGTTTTACATGTTTATTTTTTGTGGAATGATGTAAATGCAGACCGATCTGTCAGAGCTCTCCTCCAGTCCCAGGAGGTAAACGGTTGATTGTATTTCGAAGCTTCCAGTGCATCCCGGGATTGAGAAACTGGGGAAAGTGCCTCCCTGCTCGGATTTAGGTTGAGCCATGAGACAGATTGTGCTCTTCAAACGCTTGGTTAGTAGAGTAGGAAGCACAAGGTTTCTGTCAGTTTCTATTGAATTAAGTGAACCCAAAGACTGAACAATGTCACAATGTGAGAATTTTTTTAAATTATGAAATTCAAGGGTTCAATGTATTGAATGAATTGATATTTAAGTGATAGTTGACCCAAAAATGAAAATTTGGTCATCATTTGCTCACCCTCTTGTCATTTCAAACCTGTATAACTTTCTTCTGCAGATCAAAAATGAAGATATTGAAGAATGTTGGTAACCTGACATTGGCGATGCCCATCAACTTCTATAGTCCAGACCTTAACACCATTGAGAATTATTAAGGATGTGCTGGAGAAGACTTTGGGCAGCCGTCTGCCTCAAATGTTATCAATACAAGATCTTGGCGAGAAATTTATGCAATTCTTGATAGTATTAAATGTTGTCAAATATTGCAAAAGCTTATCGAAACGATGCCACAGCCAATGCGTGCCGTAATCAAATATTAGAGTGTGTGACTTTTTTTGGATGGGCAGTGAATCTTCTTTTTTGTTCTGCAAAAGAAAAAAAAATCAGGTTTGAAATGACAAGAGCGTGTGTGAATTATGAAAGAATTTTCATTATTGGGTGAACTCCTCTTTTAAAGTCACCAGTTACGATGATGCCATAGACTAACTATTTTTGGTTTGCCAAAGTAACCATTTTTTCAAAGGTTCTTAAAGGAATCCTTTAAAATTCCTTTCTCACCTTTTTATAATCTAAATAACCTTTTTTGTGAATCAGGTTTTTATGGAACCACACAGCCAAAACATTGTTAAGGACCCTAAGACTGCACCGCCACAAACAAAAACATGTCAGGGAGGTAAAAAAAATTCAACACCTATAAAATGTTTCTGGTTAGGGCTGCTCTATTATGAAAAAAAATCCTAATCACGATCATTATGGCCAATATTGATATCACAAATATTTAACATTGTTCACTCACTGACCTGAAACAACATTAAAAATAAATAACTTGCCTTTTTAATTTAATTCGATTGAAAATCAAACACAAATGTGTTCTGTATATTTCTGAAAAATGGAATGCAGCACAATAATCACCTTGATTATTTAGTTTTTGTAATAGTTTAAATTTGATGATTACGATAAATTACAATTAACTGCACAGCCCTACTTTTGTTGTAAATCTTAAAATGACCTAAAAATGACCCAACTATACTCACTGTGTTTCATTCGGTTGGATTTTGCGTCAGGTTGTGTTTGTATGTATGTGCTTGTTTTCTCACAGAGAGATCCCATTAGGACTTCAAAAAAGACAGAGGCAATCAGTTTTTGCTCTCTGTCTGTCTTTTCATCATTGACCGCGGCGTAATTTGATATCTAATAAAATCTTCAGTCTCTGTTCTGTAGCCTCAGATGGCACCTGCTCTTCAGGTTTTGTTTGTGTGCACATTGCTCTCGGCAACAAATCATTTAGACTTCATATAAAGCTTTCTGTATGAGATGCCCTACTGCTGGTCATCAGCCAGCTTTCCTTACCTGAACCCAGATTGTTGCTATTACGATAAAAACCACAGACATCAGATGATGTCAACCTGAAAGGGTTATTACATTTCCACTTTTAGCTTGTGTACCAGCAAGTCTTTATAATGACAATGGACAGCAAGACTGAATACATGGACCTCTGAAGCTCATGATAAATCGTACGGATCTTCTTTATGCAGGTTCGGAATCGCAGTTGAAAAATAAATGTTTAAAGAGACAAGAATGTGTGTGAAATCACTCGAGAACCTTGAAAGGGGTGACATTTGCAAACACCCCGCAGTCCCGCTTGCTGTTGTCATGCTGTTTTCAAGACACAGAGGAAAAATTGCATTAATAGAACTGGAGAAAGCTTTGGAATAGGGAATGGGAGACGTGACGTGCTGTAACACCGACTGCATGCATAGAATATCATTCTTATGCTATTGAACTCACTCAGACACACAAAAATGTGTAAGACTCAGTGTTTGTTTCATTGCCATTCTTTCCCAGTGATTGTTTGTCTGTGCTCATATATACAATGGTGCTTTCTTGAAGACGCCACAGAATGTTTTGTATTCTTTTATAAGTGCACATTACCCAGCATCCTATCTGTCCCTGCTGTGTGCCGTGGCTGTCCTAGTTTTGAAAACGTCACTAGTTTTCGTTTGTTTTTTTCTTTCTGCAATGTAGTTTTTATTTGTCAGATTCATAACACTCCCACTTTGATTCTAGTTTAAAAAATAGTGTTACTTGCTAGTTTTCCTTATTGTAACACAACCTTGCTCTACGATGTGTTTCTGCAGATACGTGGAGAGAAAGAACTTCCTGGAGCGAGTTGACCACAGGCAGTTTGAGCTGGAGAAGAATGTGCGTCTGAGCAACATGAAGCAATGACAACAGGAGAGAGAAGATTCACAGATCCATTTCAACACAGACTGCCTCACCTTGTTCTGCATACATGCTCGGTTTCTTTAGTCATATAAACTGAATTCCTCCTGGCATAATGAGACAAAAAGCTGCTCTGCCATAACAATCTCTTGGACATTTTGATCAAACAACATTCGTATCTTCTCTTTTTTACTTTCTGTGGACCTGAGAAACCCTCATCATCTGTCATTGATAATGACGTGATTTCAGCTGTGTACATTTGGCTTTCTTCCTAGGTCCTCATCTATGTGGTATTCATTAGTTCTTTTTCAATATAAAAATATGTTTATGTTTTCCTTTCTTCTGTCCCATCTGAACATTGACAGAGGGTAACATTAATGTGCATGGATGTGTTGAAAGCATCATGGAGGCTTAAAGAGAGAGTTCACCCAAAAATGAAAATGATGTCATTGTTTTCTCACCCTCTGGTCATTTCAAACCTGTATGACTTTCTACTGCAGAACACGAAAGACGATATTTGAGCACAAATGTTTGTAACCAAACAGTGGTGGTACCCATTTACTTTTTGGAGTCAATGGGTTTTGCTGGTGTTCAGGTTACCAACATTCTTCAAAATATCTTCTTTTCTGTGTCATACCGGTTTGAAATGATAAGAGGGTGAATAAATAATAACAGAATTTTCCTTTTTGGGTTAACCATCCCTTACACCTAAACATATTACATTTTGCGGCTCCAGCGCTCACTTGATCCAAAAACCATCAGGGATTTGTCATTGTGATGCTGTCTAAACGGAAGCATTCTTGGATATTGTTTATTTGATGGTAACAGGGAAGGGTGACTTTGTTTTATTTTATCGTGTATACTTACTACTGTACGTCTGGATAGTTTATTTTGTTAAGACTTGTGGTATGATAATTACCCCTCCGTTATTTTAAACAATGTGTTTCAATGTTTGACTGAAATAAATCAACTAATTGGTTTGAATACTTTCTTTTTAAATGAGCTGTGTCAGGCTGTTAATTACTTTGACAGGCTAATTAATGGCTCCACCTCATCCCTAATGGTTGACTCGCGTACCCTCGTCCCTTTATTTCAGCTTGCACCCCTTAATGCCTTTCCCACCACTACACTTTACCAGACACCATTGTCTGACCTTTGAATACCATGTGAAGCAGGGTTTTTAAAACTTGTCCAGATGATTTGTTCAGAAGTGATTTGAAAACCCCCGATCCTAATGAGTTTCAAAATAATAATGTACAAAATGTTTTACAATATGTTTAATATTAACTCATATTTAAAAAGTTGTTTATATGTGAAGTATGTTTATACAGCCGCAGAAAAAAATTAAGAGTCTGTTTAAAAATTATTTTTAGTTTTTCAGAAATTGTCATTTGTTTAATTCCGTAAACGACGAACAATATTTTCCCCAAAATTAAACAAAAATTATTTTTTGCATTCGCATTTATTTGCAGAAAAGCTGGAGAAACAGGTAAAGGGATGCTCATTTTTTCCAGATTTCAAATACTGCAAAGAAAACAAGTTCATATTCTTTTTTAAGCAATACAATAGTAATATTTGTAAATGTATTTAGTAAAAGTTAAAAAAGTATTTATTTATGTGAAGACCTCGATTTTTTTATAACAGTTTTCATGTGTCTTGTCATGCTGTCAGTCTTTCACATTGCTGTAGGATGACTTTATCACTCCTGAGGTTTGATTGTGTTGAAATCCAACAGACACTGAACCGGAATGGCCACAATACATCTAGGAATGCTGATAAAGGAAATTTGGAATTCTCTTAATTTTTTACATGGCTGTGTGTTTAATATTGAAATGCTTGATTAAAATATTGTGATACATGATACATGCAAATATATTGACAAGGAACAGTAATGCTGTCAACAATGTTTGCTGCATAGTTTGATGTATATCTGTAACTAATTTGCAGCGCAGGTTTTTGATGTGTAAATCTGTGCTTTGTGTCTTTATAGCAGGGGCGATTGTGGGAACATGTTCATCCTTTCACTTGAAGATAATAGTCAACGTGTTTACATTATTCAATCTTCCCTCTATCTGTGTATGGGCCTCTTCAGACAAAACTTATTTTACTGTAATTTCCATCTTTGCACATTTTTTTAAATGACTGGCCTTCACAGAAGTCCCCTGCCACTCTGCGGCAAACCTGTCTTCTGCTTAAAACGGAGATGGGTAGGTGTGCTCTGTTCCAGTGTTTGCCTGCATCGGTGCTGTGTGGGCATCAGCTTCTGCAGGTGGGAATTTGAATAGCACTGGTATAATTCCCTCACTTAATCGATGTTCCCAACTCTGTGTTTTGTGGTTTCTTGACCATTGAGCAGAACGTTCTCACACCATTGCACCAAGCTGCCTTTCTAGAAACAAACAAATAGATGCACCAGCACATGAGTTTATATACTGGACATAGCAACAGTTGTAGATATTACTATACAGATTGAACATTTATATCTAGATATTTCATTCTTACAGATTTTTTACAGAACCTTTTAAGCACATTAAGTATAAGTACTGTTACTGTATGCACAATGTAAAGCATCTTGCATTTCACCTTTTTAGAGTGGAGGTGGACACAAGGATTGTGGGATTATGCAGATCTGCTCTTCTTCATTCATGTCCTTTCCCTTCCACTCAAAGTCAATGGTAAGTGTGTGATATTGAGTCGAGAGAAGCCTGTCGTCCTCATCTTTATTCAAATGCACCTGTCCTCTCCTGATTTTACTTTCTCTCTTGGGTCTGAGCACTGCTGTTTCCTCCCTAAATAATGTCCTCATCCCTCGCTTTCCATCTCCCCCACTTTCATCTTGCATTACACTTATACATGTTGATGACACGACTGTGATTTTCCATCCACTCTCTTTTCGGCAACTGTCTCCTTGCCATTATCATTAACTTTGACTTCTACTTCAAAGACTTTTTCATTTGTTCTTGCATTTTACCATCTTTCCTTTTTTGTGAATGATTGGATCTGTTTCTTCAATGGTTTCGGTGCGATATCTAAAATTTGTTTAGATGTGTTATTATTTAGACATGCGGCACTTCATTTGAGGAATGCAGTGTGTATAAATTTGTGGTTCTCATCGGGGGGCCATAGGGGACCCCAGCTGACTTCCAAGAGGGCCTCAAGATGTCTAATATAAATCAAATAAAAAACAATATATATCGTTCTTTTTGGGCTTTTTTGTTGATAAACATTTGTCAAGCACTAAAATATTTCATTGTTTAGAAATGTTGAGTTTTTGTGAGTAGGAGGGGGGCCTTTGAATATTTCTGAATACAATGGGGGGTCCTTGGTGTCAAAACGGTTGAGAACCCCTGGTATAAAATACTGTCATTGCATGCAAAAAGCAAAGAAAAACTGCTGTCAGAACCCACTTATCCAAACCTGCTATAGAGATGTAGACATTTAGCCTTGTATGTAAAAAGCGATGTAAAAAGATCTTTATAGAGACAGGCCTTAGGTGTCCGCTCAGAATTCCTGTAGTATATATAGCGCAAACTTCACCTCCAGGCATGTGTATCTGTCTGTCACCAAGTGCGTGACTTCAAACAGGGGCAGAAACATTAAAAATAGATGGTGCTGTTGAGAGGACAATTATAAACAATCACTCTGATGAGAACCTAAAATAACAGATGGCTAAAATGTTCTAGATGCCTCTTACCTCCATGTCGCCATAGTTAAGGACACTTTAGAACTCTGATGGGCATTTACAATCCCATGCGTTCGCTGCTTTAAAATGCCTTCCTTCTACATTTGCAATGGTAAGCTCACTGTATATGGTTTACAAGGTTGGCAGGACATGCTGCTGATAAAACACTATTTTATAGCAAATTTAAAATAGCCCTTGTATGCTTATTTTTAAGGCAGCGTTTATGGCTTTAGTCCAGTCGGGCAAATTCTGATCTTTAATGGCAGACTAGTTTAGCCAGGCCTTCTATCCTAATTTTATCCCACTCAGCATTGATGTTGGCAGATGAAGGGAAAGAGTGCCATGGCACCAATTTAACACCCATCTGAAGATAAGAAAAAGACCTTTGACTTTCCTTACGCAGCTGCCCCTCTATAATTAATAGCCGTACACAGTTCTCATGCCAGAGCTGACTGCAGGGGCACTGGGAATGATGCCGCTTGTAAACTAACTGTTCCGGTCATCACACATTTCAGGCTGCCAAATACTGCACTGTTCGTTTTGGAGATAAGAATCTGAGTTAGTGAGAAATGCTTTTGTTTTTGTTGTTAAATTGCAATTTATCACAACACAATCAACGATTTGTCTGTTTGTGAAGGCTAAATCTTCATTAAGAATGCACTCCTATAGTATAACAACATCCCCTATCGTATTTAAAATGCCAAATATTTATGTTTCAGCATCTTTTGGTAGAAACACCATTAATAATGAAGATCGGCCAAAATTGACAGTGTTTGCAACCAGTGTAAGCAGTTTCATCATGTTAATTGCGAATTGCTACATGTGTGAAGTGGTCAGTAGAGGTATTCCCATTTCTTCAAGCTTTTTTGAAATCGTATGTACAGGATGCCAAAAACTGGATATCAGTATCTTGTAGAACAATAGTTTTAGGTCAAAACTATGAATAACCTTTATAATATAAGGCAGCAATTCCCTGTCAGAGGGTATTTGGAAGGATTTACTAAAATCAATAAAACAAGGAAACAATAGATAGAGGCATATTCACATTTAACCCACAGTGGTGTGGGTTTAAAACAGGTTTAATAAAATTGTGTGAGCAGTTTGGCAGATCCAGAGTTATATAGAGAAATGAAAAATGGTTGCAGGATTGGAAACAATACTTTAAGAAATAGAACAACAGGCAATATGCTGTTAATAGCTTATAAGTGCATGGTGAATAATACTAGACGTGCCCTGTTTTTCCACATACAGCATACAGCAGACTATCCCTTTAAATGAAACTGATGATTCCATCATAGAGAGAGAGAGAGAGAGAGAGAGAGAGCGAGCGAGCGAGCGTTGAAGTGTCACCACCGCAATACAGACGAACGGAAGACAGGTCGTTCTCCTCCACGGGAAAAAGCTCGTGAAGCAGCGCTTTAAAACGAGCCCAGCAGCTTAATGAAGGCTAACGTCAGATCCCCGGCAAAGGCGGACTGAAACTGGGCTCTTTAAACCCATTGCGCAGCGTTTCTTGACCGTATCCATCAGAAACATTTACGTCAAACTTCTCACCAGACCGAGACCTCACTATAGATATCATGGAATAGAGGGACGTCGAGAGAAGACAGGCAACAAAAATTGACGTTTTCTCCTGAAAAACGGTAGAGCGAAAGAAACTGGTCCGTATAAAATCACCATCGAGCTCTGTAGTGGATTGAAAGCAGGGGCTGAACATGTCTGTACCGGTAAGTTAGCACCAACGTTAACTGGTTCGATAAACCGCGGTGTACAAAAAGTTAACTGTTTGGCATAAATGCAATGTATTTGGTGAACAAATGTTGGATATAAACTAGTCTTAGTAGTGTGTTATATGTATGTTAAGCACACCCGTGGTCGTTTTATACTAATCGTGTGTCATGTTTTGTCAGATTTGATTCGAGATTAGTTTTACAACAAATGTCGTTAAACGGCGTGGTGTTGCTCAAATGAGATGGTTGTAAATTTGTGGTTACCATGGTTTTGTACCCTGTAGTTTCTCAAACTGCATATTGGTTTAGAGACGCACTTGGTTATAGCAACTCGAGACGTGAAACTGAATTTTGTTTACTTTAATGCCACCTCGGACATCACATTAGCTGTGTCTCAAAACCTATAAGTACCTGTCAGCAGCATTTGGGCATCGTAGGGGCGTTCCCGTGGTGCCCGAAATTCTGCACGCGACACCAGTGCCCAAAAATGCTGTCTGTAAGTCTCAATGGGTTTCGAAACGGCCCTGAACTCCAGTCCACGAACTCATGCTGAAGGTTGTGTGCTGTTTAGCACCAGAAATTAAGAGACAAATAGGCTTCAGAAGTAAATGCAGAATTGTAACATTATCCAGAGGTGCAGTTTAATGTTAGGGTGAAAGAATAATGTGTTAACACTCTTAAATAAGTTAGAAGATGGTGTTGTGCTTTTTGGACTCTTATCTTAATGAGGAGAGATTTTTTTTTTCACAATGTACCTGTTTCTTCCAAAACCAGCCCAAGTCAGAGTTGAGTCTCAACCTGTGAGACCTGCTGCGTCTGGTCTGGCATCTCATTTCAACACTCCGTAACAGGATTTAACGTTTTGTTCTTGCTGGCTGAAATTAGGTGGAAAATCTGTGGATTTCAAAACAGAGCTGTGGAGGTAGATGACGCTCACAGACAACATAGCAGATCCTTGTGGGAGGAATGTGGTTAATTTGAATGTCTTGGCAGTTTTCCCATAGAATTCCCAAGTGCAGTTTTAGAGGTGCCATCTTAATGATGTAGTAGTAGAAGTGATATTTGCATTTGGTCATATGAGTAAGAAGAAACATTTTGGAAGTCGATTTCTGTGATGTCCATGTCCAACTCTTGGCTAGGTAACACTCAGGCAATGACAAAGAATTGCATTAGTTCAGACTCCACGTCATACCGGCATTTACGTCTCGCACCATATTCAACAATCAGAAGCCAGATTGCTGTGTTCTTGCCTGGGGCGATCAAGCTTGTTCACAACAGCTGTTTCACAACGCAGATGAGAATCTTGTTCGCTCCTCTCGTTCATCTCCGTGCAACTGGTATGATTCGGTTTACCTGAGACCAACAGATGTCAACTAGAAAGCAAAAGCTAACGAATCCAATAGTAAACTCGTCTATTGTCCCAACTGCATCCTGTTTCCATCAGGCACGCTTAGTGGGTAACCTGCATGGACAAAAGAATTGGCTCCCTCCTTGCTTTATTTATCTTTCCATTCTATTATTGACTTTAAGTGGATATGAAATTCAAAACTGACCCCATTCATTTTCTTAATGTATGTCTCGTTCTTATTAAACAATGTTTACCGGTGCCAGTTATTAATGCTTTTCTTCAGAATTTTTAATGTAATAAATTAAATAAACTGTAAAAATTGTTAAACGTATAATTTTTTTTCCCTTCATTGATGACATTTATAAGCTTTCTGGTATGTCTCCATTCATCCTGATATCAAAGCTAACGTTTTTTTTGTTTGTAGACAATGCCCCTCTGTTTCTTTTTCTCTATTAATTATCCTACATCCTATATCCAAAAATTGTGTTTTTTTGCAAACAAACAGTTGCTAGGAACAGAATACTGTCATATAAATGATGCTCTGATACCCACTTTAAAAGCGTTCACCGCCTGCCCGTCACCTGAAATGCGTTTAAACAGCTTTTAAACAAATATTTGTAGATTATCAGCCACTGATCCTTTTTCAGTCTGGATGTGCCGGGATGGATCTCCATTTATATGCACATGAATTCTGTATGCCGGTATGAATGCATGCATACATCCTTCAATGCATAAATTCATAAGTTCTACACATGCTCGGCTTCATACATATTGATGACTTGTAATGTTTAGCTGTTAACGTCATTTGTCCTAGCTTTAGATCTTTATCGCGTCCCCTGGTTCGCTCCCAGAGAGCGTGCAATGCTTTGGCAGCGAGCATGCACTTATTCCCCACCGCTGTCCTTCGGTCTCTGCACCGTTCCACCGCAAGAGGTTAAACCAGACCCCGATGGGGAACGAGTTCGCTGGTCGTTGCTAGATAACTCTCAGACGCCTGACATTTGGTGCTTGTCATAGATGATACTTCACATACATATTTATACTGTTGGCTGAGGTGAGTCTGTGCATTTCAATCATCCGGTAGAGACTTTTTGCTATTTGTGTGGGTTGCCCTGGCAACTAGAGGCCACCAGACTGCCACGTCTCCCACTTGACGACTTTCATTGGCAGAGAAACTCGTAGGAAACAGACAGAGATAGCTGATGATATCGTGTAATGCTTCACATACCTTGCACCGGCAAACACGGGCTCGAAAAAGCTGTTCTCACTGAACTTTTGCTGGCGTAGTTAATAAAAGATTTCATAACATGAGATCATGAAAATTACATTTCATGCAATGTGTAATGTTGCCGTGTTTGAAAGTAAGCAGTCCGCCAAGTTGTAAATCCAAAGGTGAATGAATTGGCTTGAAAAAAAGGGAGTCGACTGAATTACGCAAAAAAATCGTCCCTTGTACGATTCGCGAACCGCTGCGGATTTACGCCTCTACATATAGTCCACGCCTACATTTTGCTACGACTTCCTGCGAAAACTTCACTCTTCTCACCCAAACACTGTAGCTCGTGAGCCTCATTCGCGGTAGACCAATAAAAGCAGACTAGACCATCTGACCAATCACATCAGACTAGGCTAGCGGAAAGGAGGATATTAGACAGATGAATCGCGGAACAAATCATTTGATAGTCAGTCAACAAGAAAGTTAAGAATAACTAACTTTTATTAAAGAAATAATAGTGTTTTTACACCTTCTATGTACATAAACTTGTCATTGGATACTCCATAAACCAAAGTAGGACCTTGAAAATCCGTAGTTATGTACTCTTTAACTTATTTATTTACAGCTACACATTAATGTTCTGAACTTGGTCATCCCTAGCGTGAAGATGCATCTTTATGTGTTTTTAGTTATTAGGGATGACTGTTACTTGCTTACGAACACACACCGGAGGCATCTTAATCCAGCAACCAGCTGACATGCTCATTTGTTTATCGCTGAGAGTTTACATATTTATGCATAAACAGCTGCAGGTGTGTGTATCATGAATGGGAATGTAAATAATAATGTCACTATCCCCTCAGGAGTCTTTTGACAAGTAACTTTGCAATGCAATGTATGTATAAAGTAATATAAATATTCTGCGCTCGTCTTAAAGGGATAGTTCACCCAAAATAAAAATTATTTCATAATTTATAAACCTCAGCCTGTTTAGGACTCTCTGTTCTGTGGAACACTAATGCATTTATTTGTCTTTTGTATCCATACAGTGGAAGTCAATGGGCGCCAATGTTGTATGCTTACCAATGTTCTTCAAAATATCTTTTGTGTTCTGCATAAGAAAGTCATACAGAATGACATGAGGTTGTGTAAATCACACATTTGCACACATTTTTGCTGTCACTTTCAGTTTATTTGTGATTTCCATACAGCATTGAGAGGTTTGTGACAAGGATCAGATCCTTGAAACATAAGATTGTGCAGAATAACACATGGGTTCTCTGGGGATCGAACCTATGACCTTGGTGTTGCTCATGTAGTGTTTTACTAGTTGAGATGCAGAACCAAAAGGAATTCAAGTGTAAATTAGGAGAAATATGAATGTGTTTACACTGGTGAAAAATGAAACGCAGTGTGAGTTTGGACACGGCTCACATTCTTGTACTGATCTCAATCAATCACCAGATGCCACTGTGTTTGTAAGTGTGTATGTGCATGTATATAGTCGTGTGACGGTATGAGAGGGGTGCAGGGGGAGTGAAGGAAAATCTCTTGCTGATATAGTGTGGGAAAAGAATGCAGCGTGTGGAATTTGCGGTTTTGCGCGCTGTGAATATGTGCAAGTCTGTGGGCAAGCAAACAAGCAGATCTCTCAGATAAAATGCTCATTTTCTCTGAAAATAACTTGAAACACTGCCAGCTTATCTGTCCTTCCAAGTTTCATCTCTTGATCGGTTGCACACGGTTCTTCAGCTTTTGTTACTGTGAAGGTTCACGTGCTTCCTTAAGTTTTCTCTTTATTTCCAATGCAGTGCAAGTCATGTGCAGTCAGACGGACATTTTTGGCCAGTTTTTGTTCTGTCTTGCATCCTGCCAAATTGTTGAGTTTTTACGCAAGCGTTCCATCTATTGGGATCTATCTAGCTCAGGGGTATTCAATTAAACTTCCAATAGGTCCGGTCTTTGTATTTTCTTCTAAACGAAGGTACGGACAATATGTTTTTTGAGAATAATCAAATATTTAACCAATTTGACCCAGTTGGATGTAATTTACATTTACATTTACTAATTTAGCAGACGCTTTTATCCAAAGCGTCTTACAGGTGGGGTAACCAATGGAAGCAATTGGGACAACATAAGGACAACAAAAGCATAAGTGCGATCAAAAAAGAAGACTGGTCTCTTTAATGTATTAAAGATATTATATTTTATCAGTATAAAGACATTAGAGGATATAGCGGCAAAAGATCAATTACATAAATGTGCCAGAGTGCGTGTGTGATGTGATTCTCTATTGTCCCTATTGAAGGAACGCAGAAAAGGTTGAGGATTACTGGTCTAGCTGCAACAGGGTTCCCATTTCTGCATAACAAAATCAGCCCAAAGACCAATCAAAATGAGGCCAACGTTCCCAGCCTAAATACCGAAACTCAAACTATGCTATCGTAATTTATATTTTCCGGGGCACTGTTACCCATTTTACATAATTTCGTAATCACTGTGGTATTCATAAACGCATTCTGTTTTCATAAATACAATTATTTTACTTTAAAAATGACCATTCATGAACAAAATCCTTCCACCTTTAACCTAAGAAATAAGAAACAACTCTTAGCAACAGTTTAAAATTAGAGGACTTGGCAACCATTATCTGCAATAATGCTTATGCAAATACAACAAAAAAGGCTCTGGTCAGGGTCAGGATAACCGTTTTAAAATGCGTTATTTGGTGCATTTCTTCTTATGCGTATCTTGTTCAGCGGAGCGCTTTGTGTTATTCTTGCAGCAGTAGGGGACATACTCCTAGTGAAATTCAAGTAGGCCCCATCTGATTTTAAAAGCTAGTGTCGTTTTACTCACCCTGCCGTTGTCTGCATTGGAAAAAACGCTCTCATCCCCCCATCCCCACCTCAACCTCATGGGACCTGTGAGAGTCAGGTAAACACATCCCCTGTAAACAAGTTACAACCCCCCCCCCCACTTGACCCCAGTGTGTTACGCATTTAATCTGTAACATTTGGTTTTCTGTGTCAGCTGAGTAGAGCAGGTCTCTCCCGCGTGCCCCTACAAGTGTTCCCTAATGTTGCTGTTTAAATCATGGGTCTATGTGGCTCAGCTACACTGTTGTTAATGAAACGAAGGCTTTTTCACCATATGATGTTGTGAACTCTGCGTAACCTGCTCTTTTGTTTCATAGCTCTGTAAATCTCCGCCATCAGCATTGGAAGGGGGAGGGAGGAATACGTGCACATGTCTGCTGATGGAGATTATGTGGATGTGTAAAACATCGCGTATCTTGTTTTCATATTTTGAATGTGATTGTGTTTGGAAACTAAGAGAAATGGTGTTTTGTGCATATGCGATGGCCGCTGAAATCGGATGTGGATCCACATTATAATGCATCTGTGAGAAAGTGAGAGAGTGAGTTTGATCGTTGTGTGCAATGCATCTGTGGTTTTGCCAAAGCTTATGCCAAATCTTCCCATCATCATTGTTGTAAATCAGCTGTCTGATGTGTGACGTGGATTTATAAATGGTGCTTCATCGATGACACATGGTCGTCTCATGAATCATGTTTGGGCAGATTGAGGTAAAGGGAAGGCAACTGTACTTATCAGTGAGTGAACCTGAAAGAGACAGTTACTGTAGCCATCAACCTAAACCCAGTCTTACCTAAGGCCATACAGTCCAGATAAAACAAACCTTGCCCAGCCCTACTGTATTCTCGGTCAACTCATATAAACCCAACTAATTTAGTTTAGCTCAGTCCAGTCTCGCTCAGTTAAGCTAAGCATCCAGTCTGCATGCAGCGAATTGATCGCCATCTGAAATGCAGAGCTTGGCAGTGATGACTGATGAAGTGAAAGGGTCAGACCAACAGAAGGAGCCTGGAGAGAGGGGGATGGTGGAGAAAAAGAGAAATCAGACTAGATTTTCAAGATTCAAGTATGAAGAGCTCTGTCATATAAAAGTGGAGAGCGTGGAAAGCGATGGGAGAAATGCAGAATGTCAATGAGGAGGGAGGGAGTTAAGGACACCGAAAATGAAGAACAAAACCACAAGTGGTCCAAGAAAAGATAACAGCAAGCACAGGGGGAGAGAAATGGAAATTTGTGGAAGAGGAAACAGAAAGTGATGTAAACATCCGAGAAGGAAGGTGGAGATGGGGTCAGTGGTCAAAAGACAAAAGAGAACATTACAGAAGATGCTGCAGGGTGCATCCATGCTAAGAAGAGCCTGCTTCTGTATTTGTTCACTTTATCAAACCGAACCAACAGTAACCTGAGCTGTATCTTCTCAGACTGTCTCTTTCACTGAGACACATTGACCAAACCTCCTCCAGCCGTGTGTGTGTGTTGCAATGAATTAGTTGTTTGTCCTGTCCTCTAGAACCACATCGCAGAGCATGAGCATGACATCATCAGCATCCATCCGCGTTTTAATGAACCTCCTCGTCTGGATGCTCATTAGGGACGTGTTAAAGTGAAGCACCTTAATCAGCCAGCCACAGCCGTGCGTGTGTCAGTGTACGAGTATCCACGTGAAATATGATATGATATTTTGCACATGGGAACTCTCAATGCTAATGAGGATGCCTGAGTGAGTGCGTGGCATTGACGTGTACATGTGTGTCTTATTTGATGTTCATAAACCGCAGTGCAGCAATATGAAGAGGCTTTAATCTTTGGTGGAAGTCCTGCTAATCCGTGTGAAGGTTACCTCTGCTCTCTACGTTACATTTGCTAAATTAAAGTGGCGTTTCTTATAATGTACGCTTTGGAATTGCAGAACTCCATTTCATAATTGACGGATAAGACAGATTAATCAACTTCTTACTGTAATAACTAAATTGCAGGTTTCCGGGCACAATCCCGGGTCATCGGTCTTCGGTGGCATGCAAATGGGTGTGCGGTGTTTGCATACCACACGGGGCTTGCTGGTATTATAATCAGCTTCCCTTTGATAAACAGCAATGAATAATTAATGTAATTTATTTTACTCAGGGTTGAAATAGATTGGGGGTGGGGGTTCCGTGCCCTTTCTGATTTTGCCTGACCTCCATCATCACCTACGCACCCATATGTGCACATCGTAGCCTGGTCTTCCTCAAGGAAGTATCTCATTGAAAGTCATTGCAGATGTGTTGCTGCTCCTCCTGTTGACCTTTCCAATGGTGGAAAGTTGTGAGGTGTGATTGGGGATTTAGAGAGAGAGAGAGAGAGAGAGAGAGAGAGAGAGAGATTGAGTCATGGGAAATGAGGGATAGCGAGTCATAAAGAGAGATGTTTTGAAGTGGGCGACCGCATTTCACACAGCTGCTATGATGTGACCTTTCAACAGACCATTGTCCCTCTCCTTCATCAATGCAGCGGGCTGGAGTGAAGCCGCATCAGCGACAGGGTGACGCTAACCCAGTGTTGCATCTCCCATTTTCCGCTAGAGCTGCAACCTTTACACAGCTAGTTTGCTTTTTAATGCCAGTTCCAGAAACGAATGGTGCTCGCTAAAGATAATGAAAGATTGCTGGAACCCTGCTCTAAAAAGTCATTTATGGATAACAAAGAAGCTTGATGTGAAAGAAAATTGATTTGGAAGATTGGCTTTCGATCTAACCGGATTTCGTAGCTCCCGGTGTCAAAAAGTCGCCAGCAGTTCATTCACAAAGACAACCTCAAAAAACATCATGGTCTTGTTTTTGATCATTCACTTCCTCCACAATCTGTTATCCTTTTCATTAGGGGTGTCTGGTATTAACAATAATCTTGAAATCGCTGCTGTCCTTCTGAAACATTGAATCTCAATTTTTCTTGATTTCAGTTTGTGTGAGTCGTTATTATTAGTAACCCTTTATGTTTGTCACTGTGATTTGCAAATATCTAACCAATAAAACGTATTTAAAAGTGCTTGTCAACTTTGACAACCAGTATTTAATCATTTAAAAAGTAAAATGTTAAATTTCCTGAAAAACAGCGAGTTTGGACATCCAAGGTTTGGGAAGTAAAGCGGCATTATTAAAAAACACAATTATTGATATCAGGGTATTTCTACAAATACTTCAATAAGTAAACATACATTTATATAAATTATTTATTATTTAAAAAGTTGCCTTAAGAGCAACAATGATAACAAACTCCCTCAACTTTCCTACTCTTTGTGTGTGAACCATTGTCCAAAAAAGAGGAAACTAAATAAATAAAATAAAAGATGTATTTGATTGATATTGAACAGTTTGGGCCTCAATAACCGTGTAGTCTTGATTATATTTATAAACATATGTATATGCTTATCTTGTTCTTCAACATGGTCTTGTGTGTCTGTGTGTGTGTTGGTTTCAGTAGGGGAGCAGCTATTAGACTGTTTATGTGCTATAAGAATATGTACCTCCTGTAGTCCACTCAGAATTCTGTATAACAATCTCAGCACGATCTCTGGAATGCTTCCAGACAGCCACGGCAAACTCATCAGTAAACATTACAGTGCCACAGCTGGCTTTCTATGCAGCTGTAGACGCTGGACATTCATATTAATATTTACATATTATTTCCTGATCGAAAACCTTGCTGGGCTTCCGTTTGCGTGTTATTAACAGCTTTTTCTTCTAGCAGGTAGGTGTTTTGAGCAGACTTTAAAATCCTGGTCTTTTATGCTTCAATATGTAAGATGAATCTCTTTGACAAGCCTCTTTGAGTTGGTTACTTAGGTGATGGGTAGTGTGGTCATGCTCTGTTGATCAAATTGAGCTTCGGCACAGGTGGACGGTGGGTCTTGCTATGCACTGAAGCAGGGAAATGATGGGTTTCGGGTGGAGGCAGCATTTATCAAGGTCTTTAATTTATGTAGCAGGTGGAGGACACGTGTTCATCCATGTGGCTCGTGGGTCAGTGCTGGTTTTGGCAACAAATGAAGGTAACCAACCTTGTGGCCTTGTTCTGTACTGACAAAAATTTTGTCATCTGGGCTTCCTACCTGTGTTCTTTCTGGTGTTGGAATTTAGCGATGGATGGGGACTCCTTAGGTTTCAGAGGCCTGGAGATCTGCTGTGCCCCACTGTAAAATGGGGCAAAACGCAGATTATTTCAGGAGCTAACCGTTAACAAATGTTATTATACATAATATTTTTATAATGTACAATTGAAAGCTCTTTACTTTTCTGTGTATATAACAATGTTAGTTTAATGTTGTGTTTTGGTTTTACACTTGAAAGTGTTGCAAAATTAAGGATTCTTAGCAGGATTTCCTAATTTTTTTGGACCAGGAAATCATGTTTATTTTCATTTTGGTACCTTTTTAACCTGGTAGCATTATTAAAGCATAAGAAGCTTATTTGAAACTGTGGGTCATTGACTCCGTCTAGTCAGGTGGTTTGAAACGGTTGTGCACAATGTGCAGTAGAGGGAAAATATGCAAGAGAGAATATTAACATGCGTATTTTGGACAGTTGATGGACAGGGGGACCAGTCTAAAGTGTTCATTGAGTCCGGGAGAAAGCTCCCGATCGTGCCCTGCGCCCCGTGCCCTGTTGACTGGGCAGGTAATCTGCTCAACTGCCATGTGAATTAGGTTTGAACTGAGAGGGCAAGCAATTTACTGCTCATTCACAGACCATTCCTCAGTTTATGAGAAAAAAGAGGGGGAAGGGGCTGAGGGCGATAAAGAGGAAAAGAATGGATTAGATAGAAATAGAGTAAAAGAGAGAGAATGAGATGAGAAAGGAGATAAGAGAGAATGGGTTTGAGAAAGAAAGGATTTATGGAAGGGATATTGCGAAGCAGTATACTGTATGTGACAGAAAGCTTTGGGATCTGTATGTGTGAGATAGGGAAAGATCGTCAAAATGTGAATGATGTACTAAATAAATGCTTTAAAACGACCTAAGATGGTTACTGGACTTTGCTGGTTTAAACTGGTCTAGTTGGCATTCGGGTGGTTAGTAATGTTTACTCTCAATAAACAACACCAGTGGGACCAGGCTGGAAAACCTGCAAACCAGATTAGGACTGTTTAAGCGCTTTTTCCACAACAGGAACAATGCTTTGTTGATATGATGGTTGAACCACCTGTTAGGGTTTCAAGATTCCCAATGATTTTCCAGTATTCCGTTTCATACACTAAACTGCTCTTTGCCCCTTTGAGTGGAAAAACAACCTTTTAGTCATCCTTGACATTTCCTCACAAACATACTTACTGAGCATTGAACATCGCAAGTAAGGATAAATAATATAGTGGTTCTTTGCCTAGATTTGTTTTAGAGCTGTTTTGCAGACTTTTGGACCGCCACGCTGGAATGTGGGCTTCCTTTCCTCTCGTTCAGTTTCTCTCTCCCCCTCCATACCTTTATAGATCAGGTCCAAGAGCTCTGGGCCTCAGCCGTGCCTGGAAACTCCCAGCAGCCAAAATAAGTCTGAGCTCGACTGGTGTCATGTCAACATCTACTGTGCAATATACACAGGCACCCCCACAGTCCATCCTTTCATTATTTCAAGAGCCCGTAATGCCACACTCTTCGGAGCTCAGGAGAGCTATTGTGTCATGGAACAGTTTCGCTTTCACATGTCAGCTTTCCAGCTCTTGTCGACTGATTTTTTGTGAGGAAAAGCTCTGTGACATTTTAGCTGCAAGGAACATTATCTTTCCAGATATTACATAAATTATGCAACTGTCAATGGTGGAAATGATAATGTTAAAGTGGCAGTGGCTACCTTTACTGGCAACACATTTAAAGAGGATAATCTGGAAAATATATAAGGAATACCTGGAGGAAGTTGTTTACATTATTTGGGCTGAGGGCATTTCTGAAAAAGTCTTATCAGTGAGTAAAAACAAGATCAGTTAGCAAGGCTTGTCCTCGACTATGACCTTGTTAGATGTCCAGATAAGTACACTGTTTTTATGGAGCACACACACCGATTGTGTTCTTGTGTTAAAAACATGTTCCATATAAATATCACCTTTGCCTCAGAGAGTCATTGCTGAAATAAATACCCCTTTTGTCCTTGAGGAATGGTAGAAGAGATATTTTTACTCTGTGCATGTGGCAGAGTTACCTGAGCCTGGCATGTGTACACTTCCATAGTTAAACACGGTCATGTGCCAGCCTGCGTTTGTTTTTTGTCATCGTTTACCATAGATGGCCACATGTCTCTGCAAACCGTTTAGAGTTTGGCTCGTGCCGCTGTGCTGTCATGAAGCTTTATAATTCACTGCATAATAAACTGCATCTCTGTATCTGTAATGTGCTGGATATGGATGCCGCATACTCGGATATTTGTATCAATATAATCACATCGTAGAAAACATTGCTGTCAGATTGATTAGATACAGTGTCTAGCACGCTTACAGGATATCTGAGAGAGTTGTTCTAGTGTTTGAAATCTTCCTCAAGGAGGAGAGAGGAATTGAGAGCTTCAAACCAAATGTAATTACACAACAGATTAACCTTTCATTACCTTCACCTGATTTATAAGCAGGACTGGAATATGGAATGTATTTTCAGCCTCTTTTCTAGACTAAATTTGATGTTTTATCATCTTTTTAGGTCTCAACCGGAGATACGTTTTTAAAGGAATAGTTCACCTTAAACATGAATATTCTGTCATTGTGTTCATGCCCACTTGTCATGAATAGCTTTTTCTTCTGCACAACACAAAAGAAGATATTTTGAAAAATGTTGATAACTGAAAAACAGCGGTAACCATTGACTTGCATTGGTTTTGTGTCCATACAATAGATGACCAGTAGGACCAACGGTTTTTGGTTACCAACATTTTTCAAAATATCTTCTTCACACACACAGGTTTAAAGATGACAACAGGGATAGTAAATTATGACAGAATTTTTATTTTGAAGGTGAACTATTCCTTTAAAAACGTATCTCAGGGTTTTCTTTTTTATGTAAGAAATGTCAAACATTTACCCTAAACTTTGTTTAAATATAATAAAATACTGCATGGTTGAACAGGGGGGATGTTTGCCAGAAGTATTGAGAATTAAACCAGATTTTTTACAAGCTTAGGGGTCAGTACTGTGAAGTGGTACTCTTATCTTCTTCATCCTTGTGGGAAGTCTAAGTGTAGTTTTATTTTTACTATTGGCCAGTTTTTCTCCTGTATTTGGCAAGCGGCCCATCCCACCAGCTGAACATGGCCTTTGAACTGCGTTAGCCGACTGATTGGTGTGTTTAATGTCTGTTTGATGGCAGATTGATGTTGTGCTTTACGTGTGACTGATGTGTTTGTCTGTAAAGGTGCTAGGGCTTACGCACACACACTCTTGCCGTTGACACACTGATGGATCTGAGGGAGGCATCAGGTGGGAAGAGGTATTGTTCTGGTGTGTCCTGCGTGTTTCCTTTTCTATGTCGCTGAGCTGGCCATTTTACAACCTGTCGTTTGTGTGTGTGTGATGAAATAAATGGATTGTAAATATTTATTGAGGATGGATGCAGCAGAAGGCTCAGGATCGTTGTATGTGTTGCAAACCTATTATCACTCTTGATAGTCTCTCAATGCTACAGAGACCCTCAAAGAAGCTTGAAAATCACTAATGTTAGTGAGGAAGTAGCCGTTTTGTTATATCTATACATATCTGTAAGTATTTTAACATATAGTTTATTTTTAGGTGAACTATATCTTTAAGTGTTACGTAATGTAATGTTGTTTGTTTTATGTGATGGCTGTCATTTGGTCATTATCTTTTCTTTCTTTGCGCCCATCAAATCTGGGTCTACATAAGAGGAAATAACCACCCCTCGTCATATAGTACAACCTTCTCGTGACATCATTACTGATCATGATTATTGTCATTCGTCCAACCTAAATCGTAAGATGAACCCCGTATCTGAGCTTTTCAGCTGGCTTGCAGAACATCTGCCCATCTACTGACTCCCTGGCCTGATGAAGGATTTTATCTCATTCTCAAGAAAGGACTCAGACAGACCTGAGACAGTTGCGCAAAACTTCGATTTTCTGGGACAAGGCCCACAGGGAAATCTTCCTCTGCTGGATTACTGCACATAGGTCGTCCATCGCTCATCTGTTGACAAAGCAGAAAACAGCAGTGCAGAACAAACACAAACATTGGCATGATGACCTACCCTGAGATACCCTGAGAAGTGATGCATTCTCTTAAAGCTTAGGGGAAATAGCACTTCATTTTAGCTGGATAAGCCATCTGAAACCAAATTTCACAAAAAATATGTGGCAGAAATTTCTCCAGATTCCTTCTGGGTCAGCTTGTAGTTCTATGGAGGTTAAAGTGCTCCCTAAGAAGGTAGTTGCCTATGTGTGGAGAGGTGACACAGCAGATTACTAAATCTTTTCGTTGCAAAACAATGACTTTCAACATTGATTTACTCTGGGACAGGTTGTAGTACAAGAGATGTACTTGTTGCAAAGGAGGGTTGGTTCAGGTCTCTCTGATAGCAAAGATTTCTGCAGCGGAAGTCTAAGGAACAAAACTTGATGATGGGAGTTCCCTTATCATCCTCTCGGCATCTCTCAGAAGTCCTGCGAGGATTCAGCAGCAGGGTACTGGGCATACTCACTCAACTCTGTGCTTTAGATCAGGAAATGCATCATTATTTTGTATAGACTGGCTGCTCTTTTTTTACAATGAATGGCCAGAGGACAAACAAGGCTTTGTCAATAAGTTTAAAGTTGGATTTTACCCAGAATATTCCTTTTACTTTAACACACCTAACAACAGTGCATTGAATAATTTGTTGCTCTAAAGTTTCTGATTTAGATGTCTTCAGTGATTCCTGTTTAAATAATCAGACTTATGTCAATATTTTTGGTCTGAAAGTATGCGCATTCCCTAAGCAATAGCATTAAATGATTCAGTGCTCTGCACTCATAAATTACAAGTACTGTTTTGTGTTTTTAAAGTTGTGATGAACGGTAATTTCTGAGCGTTGGCTCTTTTCATCGCTCCATGAGCCTTGAATTTCCATCACACCGGGTAGGGATGTTGTGGTATTGCCCCCTGTAGAAATGCATCAGGACGGAAGTCTGCTTTCCTAATAGTAAAATGTCAGGAGAGAGAAATTTCTTCAAAGGGGGAAATTATTCGCTTGTGTTTATGAATGTCTCTGTGCACGTGTTTGTGTGTGCCCCTACTCAACCCTATAAATCCATTATACAAATGTAGGTCATTTTGGTGTGAAGTTGTCCCGTGTGCCATGACATGTTTTTCACGCTCCGCCCCAGAGCCAAACAAAAATAACATGTAAACACATATCCACGCATCAAATGAAAGAAGCAGCTTTGCACGGGGTGAGCTGTAGTTTCGACAGTTCTTTCTTTCATCTATTTCATGATTGCCCATCATGGAAAGCAATGAGACTGAGATAGCAGTCCGTGTGGAAGAGCTTTGATTGGGTTTCTTATGATTGTGGTCACACCATCCAGACAGTTTTTCTACTTGAGTGGATTTGGGATAAAACGGAGCTATTGGGTCTCGACTGCCATTTTGCTCAGTGTAGCATGTCTGCATATAGATTTGAGATTATAGGGTGAAATTTACCTTGATGTGTGTGAGATCACTTTGTGGCCCAAGAAAAGTTATAAGTTCTTAAAAAGCAGGTGCTGTGTGTAATTATTTGGAGGATCTATTGACAGAAACGCAACATAAATACATAACCGTGTGTTCAGAGGTGTATGAAGACCTTACATAATGAAGTGTTATGTTGTTATTACCTTAGAATGAGCTATTTCTATCTACATACATAAAATTTGAAGAGTGTTTCATAAAGAAGTCATCTTCTTCAGCAAAGAAGCGAAAACGTGCTAGATGCGGCAAAGTCTCTACATTTCTCCATTAAGACTGTGAATGACCTCTAAATCACCTTGGGCCAGTGTGTGAAAAAATAGCGAAAAATTCGAATTTTTGTTTGTTGCAGTCAAAAAGTTGATACATTTTAAGTTCCCCGAGACTTAAAGTACGCCATTAATGTCTACTGGTGAAACTGGTCTCTTTCTCTCTCCGCCCGCTATGTTTTTTTTCTCTTGCCCACTCAAGTGTCCTCATCCGTCCATCACACCAGCAAAATCAAAGTTGTTGTTTATAGGATGAGTGGTCTGACCGTAGGTCTGTTATTCACACCAGAGTGCAAAAACACACACATTTCTTGTCTATGTTATGTTGTTTCATTGTCCCACTACAAATCTACTCAAGAGAACACTAATGGCAATTTTAGATAGGATTATTTATCTTCCTGAATGCAGAAGAACAAGTATGTCACTGAAATCTGTGATTATGCTTCCCACAAAACAAACAACCTGACAACACTGTGCATTATATAGCGATACATAGAAACTTGTGCTGTGCAACAAAGAGTGACACTAGACAGGTCAGAACAAGCAAACTGTCAAAGAAATTTGGCCGTAGGCAGTACATTCCTGGAGTTTATCTTTATTCTCATTTTGCAGTGCCCGGTTTGTGCTGTTATTTCTAGTTTGATTCTCTGGAGGTAGGCGGTCATCGTGTATGAATGGAAGTGTGTTTATGTATGTGTGAGATTGACAGGAACATCGCGTCCATTGAGGATGCCCAGTTCAGGAAATCCTGCCATGGAAACGTCTGAGCTTACAGCACACAGTGACGTCTGACGGCTGCGATCACAATAGCAGATAAAATATCTTCATAACTAGAACTGAAATTTGACTAGTTGATCGTACGTAAGAAAGCTCGTAATAATTCATCAATAATTTGAAAACTGGAGGTTTGGTGAAACATCTCGTTTGCCTGTGTAAGTGTCTTGCAAGCTATGTTTTCAAAGTAGCTATATCCCACTGCTGGTTGTGTGTAGGTGATGACTGTAATCGCTCAAGGGGGATGGAGTGCAGCCTTTCAGCGTGACATGACTGGCCGATAGAAGTCTGGACGGGGTGAATAGAATCCTAATGAAATTCTGTCCGTTGAGTCTCAGTGTTTGCTCCACACTCACTGATTCGTAAGTTGTACAACCAGTGATTTTTCATGTTATGCGCTTTACAACCGAGCAGCGTTTTTTTGTGGGGGGAGGATTGGAGCTTGCGCTAAGCCACAGCTTGCACGTGATGCGAGCCGACCATTTGCTCTGCATCCATGTGCTGATTGAAACACGGTGGGAATACAAGCTTTATGTGTCATAATGCTGTGTGTAAAGGAAATAGACTGCTGGCTGTGTGTTTGCGTTCGTGGGAAGGGTTTTAGTGCTTTAGTTTGAGTGCATCCAGCTCTCTCTCACTCTCGCTCTCTCGCTCTCTCGTTTGTCAGCGGAGTGTCCACAGCCATTCAAAGTGATGGATGGAGGGTTGGTCTCCCTTAAAGCTGACTGGAGGTGACCTTCAAATTGTCACTGGACAAACCCTCAGGAATAACCCACCCCTTTTTACTCACTCTCTTACACACACAAAAACACACACACGCACACACACACACACACACACACACACACCATAGCAGCTGTGCACAAGAGGCATGGCCGTAGCCAGCTATGAGGTCACCGAGGTCCGGACCTCGGTCATTTTTTTATATTCAAAAATAAAATGTCAAGCTCTCTGAATGATTATTTTGGCATTTAAATCACCCCATATCATATGAGTGTTTGCAATTCATCATGTTGCTGCGAGAAGCTAGCGCAGTGAACGGGGCTTGAGAGCGCGTTGAGTGAGAGCGCGGGTATGCCTCCATTTATTGCCAGATGCACCTATTATACGTGTTTTTTTACTCGTTTTTCCAATTTATTGTGACACTTTGGGAGTCTTGGGACGTTTATAAAGTGTAAAGTTGAACGTTAGTGTTAGTGATATATTAATCTTATTCACAAAACACAAGCTTTGAACTTATTTCGGATATCTTTTTCTTTCTTTTTGAAATTGCTTGTTTTTCATAGCAATATCTGGCAACATTGTACATTAATAAAAAAAAAGCTTACAGACAAACTGTAACTTAATTGCTGACAGGAAGATACCACCATTGGTAAGACAAACGCAGTGATCATCGTTAATATCTGAAAGAAATGATTAACACCAACAAAAACAATAGCATAATACAAATATGTTTGTTACAGAATGAAATAGGCTATGCCATTGCCAAATAACGTTACTGACCAGCAGGATGACGTCTCATGCTCTTTAGTTAACCTTAAGTCATCAAAAAACATAAATTAAAGCAGTGTTTTCAACTGGTGGGTCGCAAAAACGTTTTGAGTGGGTTGCGGAGTGTGCATTCAAAGAAACAACAAACGTAATTCTGTTTTTTTCTGACGCTAGACTTTTATTTTGACAGACGTGCGTGAAAGCGGTTGACTATCAAAAACGCTTTTTCCTCATTCAGTATTTACGGTCAAATGAGATGTTGTCAAGTTTTATATCGGTGTCATTATTCTAACGTTTTTATAACTTGTTATAAAATAAAAATTCCCTCACCTAAAAAAAAACGAACTTTCCAGTCCTGTCAGTCATAGGCTACTGTGCTCGTTGCGCGCAAATTTACCATGGTAACAGACCTTAACCCTCAAAATGCTACTTTATTTTCACTGTGTTTTTGTAATGTATTTCTAAATGACTGTGGTCTCGTCACACATACCAACTATTAACAAAAACTATTTTGGAACTGCTACCTTACCTAAGGTTACTTATACGGTACCTCATATTCATACAGTGTATCTATCTATCTACTTATATATATATATATATATATATATATATATATATATATATATAAATGACTGAACTTAAATATACGAGCTTGATAAAAATGACCACTCTAGAAGAAATTTTCAGATGGCACACATATATATATATACACACACACACACACACGTCTGTGAAATGTAAAACATTATTTTGAATAAAAAAACTTTCGCAATCATCAACATGCCTGTCTATTTTGAAATTTAGGAGTGCATTTGTGGGTGTTATTATAGCACAATTCTTAACACCTTACTTTGGACCTCACTAATTTTCAAACCCTGGTTACGGCCTTGACAAGAGGTGATCGACATGGAGTCTAAATCAGTGTTACCCCAATTCTGTAAGTGATGCCATTATTCCTAATGCACACACACAAATACAACTTCCCATTGGCCATCTGGTGTCTGGGTCAGCTTTTTTTTGGCCCTTGTAAGGTTTTTAAAAAGGTTTCTCTGGTGCTTTGAATGTTTAAGCATGTAAAGAACAATTCACCCAAAAATGAAAATTCTGCTTCATTTACTCACCCTTAAATTGTCCCAAATCTGTATAAATGTCTTTGTTCTGATGAACACCGAGAAAGATATTTGAAAGAATGCTTGCAACCAAACAGTTATTGGCCATCTTTGACTACCATAGTAGAAAAACTGCTTTATACATTTCATTGTTCTGTTGAAAACTAAAGAAGATATTTTGAAGAATGTAGGAAAGCAAACAGTTCTGGTGCACCAATGTAGTTTTTTCCAACTATGGTAGTCAGTGTTTGGTCCAAACATATCTTCATCAGAACAAAGAAATGTATACAGATTTGGAACAACTTGAGAGTGAGTAAATGATGACAGAATTTGCCCCTTTAAAATGTGATTGCTAGCTGCTTGATCAATGACCCTTGACGTTCCCCCTTCCATTGTGAATATTGTCTAAGCGCTTAGAAAGTAATAGCACACCTCTACTCAACAAGCTGTATGATTTGAGATTGTTCACATATATTGAGCGGAACCCTAAATGTAAATGTTAGCAATGATAAATGGTTTTGCAAGCTCTATTAGTCACAAATACCTATCCATACTGATCACCCGTGATCAAAAGGTTGGTACGAGGCACTTTATATTACACTTAAGAGAGGTTTGAATACAGATATCACACATTCTGGTTCTTTCTTTGAATGATGTAACATAGCTGTTATTAGTATGATTTAAGTAGGCCTGCTTTGCTAATTAGCCTACTCCACTTCTGCATGTAAAAAAAGCTCTTCTTGTCTCTGAGGAAACACTGTTCCTGTTTTTTTTCCGCCGTTCCAAGCATGCAAAGTGATGCTCATTCCAGCTGACGTGTGCGAGATCGTCGGTTTCGATCAAGATGACTGTCTGTATATTTGTGTATTTTTAAATTTGTTGTGGGTTTATGTTTGTTGTTGAATGAGCTGCTTGTGCCTGTTGGAAGAGCTTGTCTCCGAGTGAGTAGAACAAATAGCCAAACGGTCTCTATGTTGTCAGCTTTCATGTCCTGGAGTAGTGACTCTCTCTCAATCTGTGTGCGTTTGTTTGGACGTTTGTGCGAAGGCTGACAGCAACACATAGACACAATGTCCCATGGCACTATCTCTTATGTATTTCCCCAACTCACTGAGAAGAACTCATTGCCCTGTAGCTGAGGTCTCACAGGAAGTGCCACAGTCAGAGCGGACAAGTCAGATTTCTGACCTCAGTGTTATTGATAAGACATCAGGGTTTTATAAGACAGCAGTAATTGGATCAACTGTGTAGAAAATAAACCTTCATAGAATGGCTTCTCGGTGTGGCTTTAAATAGCAGATCAAATATTGGGTGTTTTTACTCATATGTGACCCTGTCTGTGAAATTCAGGTTTAAGTATCACAACCTTATTATGAGATGAGAATCATCATAGTAGTCATTGCCATAAAATGGCAAAATAGGTCAAATGTGTTTAGCAGAGTACTCAAATTTGTATTAATAATACTAAAATTACTATATTACTATAATACTAATTTTGCCTGCCGAATTTAATGATTTACTTTTGTTATTTTGCTGTAGTGTAGTTGACTTCCTAAACATTGATTTTAATTTTCTAACTCGGTCAATATAGACATTTCAAATGTATATTTTTGCAGAATTTTCAGAATTTTTAGAAAACCTCAAGTTACTGTTTTCACAGACAGGGTCACATATCTGGGCTAAATTTATATTCTGAATTGAGTTTTTTAGCTAAATACATTGAGAAAGGAGATAAAAAGACAGTATACATTTATTTGAAAATAATCTAGGCACATTTTAGGTGGTCGTTTTGGTCACTCTTTAGAATAGGGGCCAATTCTCACTATTTACTAACTATTAACTACAACTTGTGCTTCAATAAACTCCTCATTACTGCTTTTAAGGTAGTTTTTATGTTTAGTTATTGGGTAGGATTAAGGGACGCACAATAAGGCATTCGTATGTGCTTTATAAATACTAATATACAACCAATATGCATGGTAGTAAGCAACTAGTTAATTATGAATTTATGAACCTTAATATAAAGCCTAACCGTTATTTTTTGTTTTTAAGCAGCAATATAATTATAAAATAGCGTGAGAATAGTACTTTATTGTGAGGAAAAATATTACAGTACGCTGAAACAGGCTTTCCATCTTCTCGCCTGTTTTACACCTTTCTTCCTCTGGATGTTAATTGGAATGGGCTTAAATGTATAGCATGCCATCAGAGGAGGGTGGCCATGCAGTGCTGAGTAGGCATGTTTACCGGCCTGTTTATGCCAACTTGAACATCCATTTATTTCACCAGGAAGTATAGCACTTCTCTCAAGGGGCCTTTTCCATCAGCTCTCTGCAGCCTATAAAGTACTTTAAAACATTATCATCTGAAAATGAAAAGCATTGCTATGAAACGCCAAATAAGGGTGTTGGAAGGGGGGAAGAATTGTGTGTGTGGCATAGATAAACGTTGGGTTAGTGTGAGTGATGAGCGGGTCAGAGGTCTGTACGGATGCAGGATCAGCGCTGTGTGTTACTTGTGACCCGAGCTGATGGATGGCGGCTGGAGAATGTGGAGCGCAACGCTTTGAGTCTCTTATCGGAGAGACCGGACAAACACGATCCTTCTCCTTTGCCTTCTGTGTCGCTCTCCTCCACGCTGTCCTTTTGGGCTGGTAACCATGGAAACATAACCCTAAGGACAGTGCCAATGTGAGTGAGTGTGTGGGAACATGGCAGTAAGAGTGCTAACAGTAATGGGGCATTCCATTCAAAACCGGATGTGGGCTATTTATATCTAAAGGGACAGTTCACCCAAAATAACATTTCTCTCATTTTTTCAGCCTCATTTTGCTCCAAACCCATCATGGAATCAGCAGCGAGCTGATGACTGGAATGAGACTGAAAATTCCAACACGTCTGCATTTTTATCCTCCCTGAGTCGAAAGACAATCCTTTGTGATCTTGCTTCCATTAGAATTTGGAAACAGTGTCTCTGGTGCTCTTTAAAGTACATGTACCATATGACAGATTATAAAACATCAGAATAATTTGTCTTGAATCTGCCTCTCCTGAGCTCACGATCTCTTCATGCTTTTAGCTGTGTTTTTTCTCTTCCTCTTCATCCTTCCCACAGTCTTGTCGTCTTCCTCCCGTTTTCTCTGGTGACAGGTTGGATGAAGCGTGCCACATGCTGATGATGCGTGAGCTTGGCCTCAGGCTGGTGACATCATCAGTGGGACAGGATAGTGTTGGTGTGCATTTGATGTTGGACGTCAGGGACATGCTTGGACTCTTTGAGCGTTTAGGCCTCTGGCAGTGTGGGGGAGAAGGAAATATACAATGTTCTGGATGCAATAAGAGCAGATCACCGGTCCTTTTCTGTAGTTTTGTTCCTGAGGGCAAGCTTATAAAAGCACTTGATACTCTTAGGTTCACTTTATAAACCTGAAGCCACATAAATACAAGAGGAAAGATGTTTAAACACTGAAACCGGTCTAGTGCTTGGACACACTGTTCTTTATTGACATTTGCATCTTTATTGTTATTACTAGTATTGTCTACGTTTTAGAATAGTGTTTTATCTTCATCAAAACAAAATGGGGTAACACTTTACAAACTGCAACTTTACAAAGTTGTATGAGTTTTAGTTCTGCATTAACTAACATGAACCAACAATGAGCAATTTAGTTTTTTCCGATTTAACTTATTTCAAGCTTGAGAGATTTAAGTAAGGAGCATCAATTCATGAGAAACCATTTAGTGAAGTGTGTCTAGACATTTGACATGTACGTCACATGGGACATCCACTGAGCCTGGAAGTTTCTGACAGCTAGCTGTTATCATACAGAGATGAGTTAATTTAGCATGATTCTAATATGCATGTTATCTGTCATCTGTCTGGTCACATTGTTTTGGGTCGGTGTTGAACAGAGAGGGGGAGTAGAAAGAACGTGCAGCTGTGTCAACAACGGGTTGGTTCAAAGCCACGACGCGTGTTTTACCTGTGTGGGCAGGAGCAGGTTTGGACCATCGCCCTGTTTCCACGGTGACACCAATCAGAAAAGAGAGGCTAGTGGAGGCACGAAAACATATAAGGCACAGGCACCCTGAGAAGCATACATATTTCTATAAGTGATAATGACTACAGGCTCTATATCCAGTACAGTAGTTGAAAAAATATATACTATGAACTGATAAAATATATACCTTGAATTCTACTGGTAGTCGCTTTTGCCTAAAAACATTTGCCTAAATGTAAAATGACACGCAGACCTGTATTTTCCAAGTACAAGAACCAGAGCAGGAAAAAAACATTTGAATGTGGAATGTGTAGCATTTACTCATGGAAACAAGCAGCAGATATTAGACTGAGTGAAGCTTGCTTCCAGTGAGCCAGTAAACAGGATCCAACAGGTCAGGAATGAGCCACGGAGGCGGGGAAGCCTCAGAGTGCAGCCTCGCACGCGCGTGCACATGGACACACGCTGAATATATTTACATACGAATGCAGTTTTACATGATTGCCCGGCAGTAGATGATTTGATTCAAAACAAGTTTTAAAGCGTTGCATGTCACATTGAGCAAGTTTTGTAGAATTATTCTAGCATATAAATACACATTAATTTGATAATATTTCCTTAAACATGACTTTTCAACACACCTTTTTAGTTTACTTATATGTGTAACAGTTTACAAAACACATAGAGTAAAACATTTACATGGTAGAACTGTATCTTCTAGTGGAGGGATTGTAATAAAGATTTTCTTTAAACAGAAATAATAAAAATACATTTCTATCCTTAATATTATCCTTTGTTGAAAGCAATAGGTTGCTAGGGGTGTGGTATATTGTGTATGTAATGTAACATCAGCCACAACTATACAGAAAAAATAAGAGACCATTTCAAATTTTCATGTAATCAGTATTTCTAGATGTATTATGTATGCCATTCCAGTCTAGTGTCTGTTGAATTTCAACAAAATCAAATAAAACATAGTAAAAACGGAAAATGGTCTTTAAAATGGTCTCTTAATCCTGTATATTACATAATAGTACAAGATCTTGAATATTTTTTTATATGAGAGACATAAAGTACACACACTGCATAGTCTTGAGCCTAAGACAAATTATGTTGTTGTGTGTTGTTGGTGTGCTCTCTGAAGCACACAGCGTGTCAGATCAGACTTGATGTGTTGTTAAGCCTTGTGGCTGTCTCATCACCTCCCCTCCCCTTTCAGGTGTTCTGTAAAATGTTTGACTGCCTGCAGGGAGCTTCTGCTGAGGTAGGTACAGCAACAATAGCACGTCCCAGCATGGAGTGGAGTATGGATTGAAAGATAAAGAGCGGTGGTTTCTGATTGCACGGCTGATTGTGAAAATATCTAACAGCTTGGATGTACTTGGCTGGTGTGAATCAGTTTAGTTTGTTTGCAGTTTTCTTGTGGAGTGTGTTCAGTTTTTTTGTGGAACCTTGAAGTTAAAGTTAAAAGGATTAATAAAAGGTGAAAAGTATCATTATTTACACTTCCATGGCCTTTTTAGATAGACTGTCCCTTTATGTACAGGTGATGTGTTCTGATCAATCAACACTCCAAAATAATTTCTCTGCCTCTTCTTTCTTCATCTTGCCCTCTGATATCTCCTAACTTTCCATTTCTGGCTCTTGCTTTCTTTCTCTCTCTGTTTATGCCCCGTTACCTCTCTAATCGAAGCCCCGACTGTGAGGAAACGCCCTCTCTAAATGAAACCGAAATTAGAAGCCCATCAGCAAGGGCATTCTTCATTCCTTAAACAGATCTTTATTCTCCATGAAGCTGTAATGTGCTTTCACACTGTCAGCAGCTGGGAGTGTGTGTGTGGAGTTGGCAAGATTAAATCTGAATTATATTAAACAGCAGGTGATGAGAAGCATGAATATGAATTGCCTGTGTGTGTAAGTGTGTGCCAAAAGGACATTCAACCGGACATATTTTCCACGCTTTTCAGATCAGTACAGTTCATCATGATCTCTCTCTTGCTAATCTTTGATAGATAGCATCTAGAAGACTGAAACGCTCATCCACAAAACCTGCAAGTCTTCTGGAGCATCACCTGCTTCCTCCAGAGCCGCCGGTAAGGACTAATGTTGGGGCAGCTGTGGCGCCCCCTACTGGCTGGTGAATGCAGTATATTGGCCGTAACACTCACTTAATAACACGCCCCCCAATCGTGTCTACATGATCAGTGCACATCCCAGCATGAGCTCATGTCAAAACAGGGTGTGAAGGCAGTGTGAAACATGTTTATTTGGCCTCTTTTATTTTTACACCGAAGCTTCGGCGCCTCTCAAGGTCGTAAGGAGGCATAGCTGTAATAAATTGGAGACTGGAGTGGGTGTGTGTGTGTGGCATGCTTTGGCACCAACCAGAAAGACATGTTTGTTTTTCTCTCAACACTTATTTAACCACCAGCTCAGTGGGTCAGTAATGAGTTATTAGCTGCCGGTCAGGCCTTTATTACTAGTGTTCCAGGCGGCATTAGAGCAAGAAGTGTTGGGCCTGAGATGATCTCTGAGTACCCATAAGACATTAATGGCACGCAAAGCATCTCTGAACTGCAAAGATGCTGATCTGCTCGTTAAAGAGCATTATATCTACATCCTGACACACATACCCCCCACACACTTTAGAGCAGAGATTTCCACCCAGGGGTTTGTGTACCCCAAGGGGCACTTAGAGAGATTTCAATTTGTTTAAACCTATTAAACAGACATTATGGCATTAGGGCTGTCAGTGGATTAAAACAAATTATTAATGGAACTAATTGTGAATCATTTTAGGCTTTGTTTTTTCATTTCCTGGTTGAAAGAAAAAAATTAATTATGGATTAATGATGATATCGGTAATATTCATGATGGGTAAATGATGTTTACAATACGTTTGGCAGACTCGTATGAAAAGATGCTTCGAGTGCATTCATTGAATACTGAAGTTAGTTGGTTTAGGGCTGCATTGTAAACGCAAGGAATATTTTTGCCTCCCAAGATAAGTGTGGCGAACAAAAAAATCGGATAAAATCAGATTGTTCGTTCTCGTGGCAGAGTGTACGGATTGTAGCGGGCTTTGAAATATGGTGTGGTAATCGGATGTAAAGTGTCATAATATGTCAAATAAAAATGTGTACAAATGTGGTTATCAATTATGATTACAATTTCGAGCTAAAAAAATTAGATTATTGTTTTTACCCACACTTTAAAATTGAGCCAGTTTAACCATTTAGATGCAACAAGTCAATAAAAAAATCAGTTGGAGAAGTGTCAATAATGATGGGAACCAGCTCCGTGTGACCTCTCACCCCTGCCCAATGATGTCATCAACATAGAACAAGAAGGACCCTGTCATCCAACAATTATATTTTTCTCTTGCAAAATGGCTTGCTTGGCCGTTATAATGCCTGGTATTTGCATTGCATTTGACTTTTTTACACACTTGCCCCTTTACTCCCCCTCCCCTAGTTACATTCCAGAATCCTTGATAAATGGGTGTTGTATTTCAGCAGTGTGCTCGGGGGTCAATGACCCCATGCTGCACTGTACTTGAGCTAGGGTAAAATATGTGCCCCCAGGGGGTGGCTGGGAAAAGGGGTCAGGGCGCACGACCCTGGCACTGCCCTGACCCACCGACAATACCGCACTCTTTGAGACCCAGACATCAAGATGTTCCAAAAACATTCGTCTTTGCGAGTGCTCCCCCTTCACCTCATATGGGCTGAAGGAGGTATGTTAGATTATATAATTGGATGGAGAGAAATCCACATGGCCTTGTGCTCATTGTTCAGTCTCTCACTCAGATCAATATGATGTTTGTCTGTGGGTCAGTGGAGCTAATCATTTCTTCTGACCCTACTAAACTCTATAAGCATTGCTGTATAGCGAGACTGATGGCTGTTCATGTAGAACATGATTGTACTGATGGGTTTAGAAGTATGAAATCTGTATTGCTGTTAAACTAAATCTTCAAAGACATTTGTCATTACTTTGAACCTTGATTCACGTTCCTTGAATTGCAATCCAGGCATATTATATCAACTTAACTCCTTCCAGCCTCAACTGGTTGTGCTATATGTGTGTTGTGTGATGGTGTAGTGTTTTAAAACCAAAAGATTGTGGATTCAAATCCTGCTTGGCGCTCTGATTGCATATTTTAGCGGGACTGTCTCTTTAAAAAGTCTGATGTAAAATGGCTTTGGATAATAGCATCAGTTGAATGACTAGCAATTACCCGATATGGGTTTTTCAATGGACAATGTAATAACTAGAGAGTCAATAGCTGTAGTAATGATCATATGTAGTGGCCCCAAAGTACTTGGACACTTTAGCTACACTTTAATCTTTAAAATTCTGGGCCGTAAATTGGAGATTTGAGAGAATGCTGTAGTAAAGTGTAAGTGCAAGGAAAGCAATACTCTCAGTTAAAGGAGCAATATGGAGATTTTTGCTACATCTAGCAGTGAGGTTGCGAATTGCAACCAACGGCTCACTCCACCACTCATGCCTCCCTTTCGAAGCACTACTGTTGTTGACACAGAACTTAGATGTTGTCACGTCTCACTTCTTTGCCCAAAGAGATAACATATTTACGAAACACGCTCTGTAGAGCAGTTTGTCCGTTTAGGGCCACTGTAGAAACAACATGGCGAAATCCATGCAAGGGGACCCACGCTGTATGTAGATAGAAATAGCTCATTCTAAAGTAAGAAAACCATAACGCTTCATTATGTTAGGTCTTAATACACATCTGAAGACATGAAGTTATGTATATTATATTATAATTCTGTCAATAGATCCTCAAAAAATGACACATTGGACCTTTAAGTAACCTGACACTGCTGTATCAGACCTCATAACTGAACTTTGACCTTTGCCCCTTCATCTCAAGCTATTTTCATTATTAGTTTTCTATTATTATTTGTTGCCCTGGTGTCTGCCTGCCAAACAATTTTTCCTCTGAAAATACAAGAAATAAAAAATGTATGCACACAAGAGTGATAGCTTTTGCCAAACATTATGTCACCCCCGTGCACCTCGATATATCTTGCAAATCTATATTTGACAGTAAATAGTGGCATGCAGGCTAATCAGATGAAATTAGGCAGGAGTCAGACTATGGAGAGACTGGTAATGACATTACATTAGATGGCAGTTACTGATGGCCTGTCAGGTCTGCCTGTGGTGGGCTTATCTCAACATTTCTCCAAGACCACCGTTTATTACCTTATCCACACACCTGGGACCCAGAACATGGGACTTTGGTTCTCACATTCCCAGCTTCTTTTTAAGGCCACAGTGTGAGTTTTCAGCACTATTCGGTATAGATTATCCTGAGAAGGTTTCAATGATTTATGTTTTACAATGTGTAAATTTCAGTAAAAATTTGCTACTGTTTTTTTAACTCCGAGTCCTATGAGAAATTGAATACCGTCTGAACAACTGTGCACGATAAAAAGAAAATAGCAGAAAAATGTTCCATGTCTATTTCGACCTTCATTGAATACTGTAAGCAAAGCTAAATTTGTCATTGTGCTGCCTAGTGCACTTTTATTGTGGACCTTTTTGCCACTGTGTAAAATAACAGTTTAAGAAATGTTTTATTTTAAACATTAATTTTAGTTTTATTTTGTCTATAAAATTGATTGGGTTTAATGATGCATGCATTCAGAGCACCTGGCCTACAGTACTGTACACATCCAAACAAAACAAACTTGCATCCGACGCATCGTAACCGTAACTACAGAGATTGACAAAATGCTTTGTTAAGAATTCCACCAGAACAGCGCTGCCTTCCACATACAGATATGAATGCAATAAACTAGAAATAAAGAAATAAACCTCTCTATCTGACAATTTAGTGGATATCAAAGGCTTTTCATTCCCCACAGATAGTTTCAAACAGCTGCCACTTTCTGATAACTGTGTTTTCTTATTGCGTAAAGCACATTTATTGAAGCTGGAAATGGAAGCAGTTTATAATTAACCTTTCAAATGGTGAATCTGTATCTGTAAGAGAGCGCAATGGCACAGTTAACGTCTGGAAAGAGTATTACTTCACTATTCTCCAGACAGATCGCTTTGGACGTAACAGCATAATTAGAGGCGTTGTTGTGGAAACTCTCGTTCAGTTCAGTTGTATGGATGAGGTGGAGCTCAAACAGAATGGGCTGTTTGGACAAACCTTAGCCCATGGGAAACGGTCGCCTTCCTGGAAGCGATGGTTGGAGAGAGTGGCGTTCTGCTAGGGTTAGCACAGCATTCCTGCATTCCTCTGAAAGGGGGAGGGGAGACTATACCGGGTATTGCTGGATTTGTGTCCGTCTTAAGGAGTCTTGTAGGTTTTTGCATTTTTGGTCTCTATTTTTATTGTTTTCAAAAAGGTTGGTCACTGTTGCCATAGTAGATGGATGAGCATGTTGCTGCTGAAATTCTCATTGGATCACTTATGTGTGGTTTTTATTACCTATATTCATACGATGCAGAATGTAAATCTGAAAAAAATCTGTTTTGGGACATTCTCAAATGTAAAAAATATTGATATTTTTTTATAAAAATGATGATGTTTGTTTTTGTAGTCATTATTTACATTTAACCATTTGGCAGACACTTTGGAAAGCAGTTTACATTGCATTTAATCATACATTTGGTTTTGAATATCTTGTGTATAATTCTGATCATATTCTGTGTACTATGGGGCTTTTTATTTACCCCGATTATAAAGAAGTATTCATAGGAATGTTTGTAACAAAGACGTGTTAGTAGATCAGAAATCACATTAACTTAGAGATGAGTATTGGAACGATAAGATTGTTTGAATGATATAATCAATACATTTATGCATGATTCTTGATTTTATGAACTATTTTAATCATTTTCAGTAATACAAAATCCAGGGATGGTGTGAAGGCCAGACCCAAATAAATTATAGCACAGCTCATTTTTGAAAAGCCAGATGGCACAACTTATTTTTTAAAAATTAAGTCAAGGTTGAGATTCCACTATTAGACATGAAACCTTGTTGCCTAAAGATAATGGTGGCAGACAAGGACAGTTAGGATGATAAAAAATAAAGTTGATAACGGGTAATTACCTGATTGGTTCACCTTTGAAAAGTTTCACTATAAGTAGAGGCTGGAAAACACCAAGTTTTCAGATGTTTTGGGGACTTGGAACATCTCACTTTGTTTGACTTGTACAAATAAAGTTGAAACTTTGACACCTGGACCTTCCTTGTCTGAGCAATTTTTTGAGCTTGAAGATCAACATTTTCCACAACAAGTATGTGCAATCCCTGGGATTGAACCCTTGACTTTGCCGTTGCTAGCGCCTTGCTCCAACCACCGAGCCCCAGGAAAGCTATTTAAGGACCATTAAATACAAACAATGGAAGTTAATGGCCTTTATTTAGACTAGCCGATGTTACTCATGGTAGTCAAGAAAACAATAAATAAGGTTTTAATGAAAATGTCGAAATGTTCTGTATGTGTTTGGTAATAGAAAAAAATAGAAGTGAATTGAAAGTGATAGACGAAAATCTGTGTGTTTGTATATAAGTGCACTTCATAATGGAATCTAGAAGCCAAAGAGCAGAAAAAAAGGTGGAAATGATGAATCAGATCAGCACTAATTAACCAGCGATGCAAATTTTAATGTATTTCTCTCCTTCATCTCCTCCACCTTTAGCGTGTGTGTGTGTTGGGGTGCTGATTGAAAGGCTTTTTGCATTATAGGGACTATCGCACTATGAGAAGTGCACACACACACCGATGCTGAGGAATACTAATATCCCCAGCGCTGCCTGATTATGCTCAACTCTACATAATGCCATTTACTTCCTGACACATTAATGCTAATCTTTTTATTGCAGTGAGACTGAGAAAAGTGAGTTAGTCGGCTGATGCCGATGTTCCTCTGCGTGTGTGTGTGAACGTGTGCTTGTTTTGCTTGCGTTGCACACGCCATAAATCTCATTCTCAGAACTTTAGATTAAAAGAGAGAGCGAGAGTGATTCACTTCGTGGTTTTTAATCATCTTAACGTATTAGCATTACTGATAAGAAGACAAATAATGATGCAAACTGCAAATAAACAAATATATTTATCTATGGAAATTCATTTGAGCTTTCGGTCTGATCAGCCCTGTTACTCGTGTTGTGTGTTAAGCCTGGAAACAGGGCTGGTGATTAAAATTGTCAGTGGTTTCGTAAGGGGAAGATCTTGTTTTTTCCTGTGCTGTACAGATACAGGCCGATTATCCTCTGTTTATGGGATAAGGAAAGACCACATGCACTCCAGAGGGAGTTTGGGAAAGCTTCTTTTCAGCCGGTCACCTTGTCTGATGGAAGATGGTAGCTGTACGTTTGCATTCTTACGTTTGTTTGTACGTTTTGTTGTATGTGTGTGTTTGTGTGTGTGTGTAGTTGAGGATTTCATACTCGAGAAGTTAAAAGGCCTTAGTGACAGACTACGCAGCGGGTCTGACAGTCCCAACAAAGAAAGGAACTCTTTATTCTTTTGTCCTTCAAAGCTGCATGAATATTGCTGTTGGCTGGGGGGCAGGATGTCGCAATACAAGGATGTGCATTGTTTTTTCTCTGACGTGAGACTGGAGCAGTGCATCATGGGCAGGATGCTGCTGCTGTTGCTGCTGTTCTCGAAGCTGCATTAGTAATTCGTGATGATGTGGCAAGAAAGAATTAAGCCTCTTATCACAAGCCCTCATTCAGAGACAGGAAATGCCCGGAGTGTTTCTTTTAACTTGGACAGTGATCTTGAGCCTTTTTTGTATGAATTCTGAAATCATTCATAAAAACAAACCATCAAGTGGATGAACACTTGGTCAACCCGGACCAAGGAATCAGGAATCTGAATGCAAATGAAGACGCTGTTTGGAAATTTTTAACTATATTTTAAACCAGTGTAGATTTCTCATTCATCTTTCCACCAGAAGTCTTCAGCAGATTACTTTGGAATTTAGAGATCAGACGACGAAAAACCCTAATGGAGATGTTTTACGATCTGAAACGGTCCATAGAAGCAAGTTAAAACGAAAAAATAGACCCCAGAGGATAATGGGATTTCCATATTCACATTTTCTGACCCACATCTGCTTTTCTTGAATGCTCGGTCTGTTCTGGACTGGCCCAATCTGATTTGGCTTGCCAGAACCATGCCTTCTGGCTCATGCTGAATCTCACGACACGTGCGGCATGCTGCGGGTTATAGATGCCACGGCCTAGCGGACGAGACTCCAGGACCGATACATTGCCAGCTGAACAATATTGTGCGTAGGTGTGACAGCCTGACAGAACCAAGACCAGACTGTTCGGCCACAATAGACCCACTGTTCCTCTCAGAGAGCCATGAATGGTCTCAAACAGTAGCTGCGGTACAGTAGACGTCAATTCACAACATGCATACATATTCCAGTGAATATCTTATACGTAACCCTTTCAATCTCGGCTTTCTGGTGCAATGTTCTGCTTATTTTACCTCTCCACCGTTCCGTGACAGGCTTTTAGACCTCTACACCAGGAACACCCCGCCACCCGCCTCTGTCCAATATATAACAGGATTGTGATTAGCGGGTGCTGATGGAAGGAGGCTTATTGGCTGAGCAGCGAGGGGGTGGGACGCTAATTGAAATGATGTCTGATGTGATAGCCTAATCTCTATGGTGACAAAATCCACACGCACTTGCTAATTTCAATGACAGCTCTGATGTCACTCAGGCTTAGCCGATGGAAATAACAAAAAGATTGCAGAAAACATTTGTTAAAGATAGAGAATGTCGTTTCAGCTATCAAAATCCATCTTGTATAGAAGCCACCCTGTAGAGATAGATGAAGTGGCGCTCAATTGTCATGGAGACCAGACATGGCACCTTGTGGCCTGAAGAGACACGCAGCGTGAATATAAGGGCTTTAAATTCCTACAGCACTTTCAATAAGAAAGAATCGTCTGCTCTTGTGCTGTATAATTCATGACTCTTCAGGTGATTTTAACAATTTAGGAATCCACGACTTTTGATTTCGTATTCCAAAACAAGATTTGGGGTAAAATGAGTCAAATTCTCTGGAATGCTAGGGGGAAACGCTCGAGCCTGACTGTCTGCTACCTCCGTGACCTTTTCCCTGACCCAAGCACCAGTCCATGAGATGATGTCGTGCCAGTTTGAGGATCGCATGCTTCTAGTCGTCACCTCTCTCACATTCCAGTCTTTGGAAAGGAATGCAGAGTAACTTTGGTATGCCCTGTTCTTTTGTCTCTCTTTTAAGGACAGGATATTCTGACTATTATCTGTAAATCGTAGGAGACAGTCCATTAGGACACATTGCTTTTGGCTGGTCACCTCATTGATTTAAATGTGGATCCCAATTTGACCCCTTGACCTGGTCACTCCCTCATGAGTGAATCGGGGTATGATGTCATACTTTTAAATGTGACTTCTCTAATTTGTAAATCCACAGACAGGCAGCAGAGATTAGTTGATGGTAAATAACAGTTACACTGCGTGTTCAGAATGCTTTATATATATGCTGTTGGGCGGAAATCAAAAACAGCAACATTTCAGAAAATTTTAATTAAAATAAACTTTAAAGGTGATGATGTCATCATTTACTCACCCTCTTGTCATTTCAAACTTGTATGACTTCCTTTATTCTACAGAACACAAAAGAAGATATTTTGAAGAATGTTGGTAACCGAACAACAGCAGTACCCATGCACTTGAATTTATGGTAAATTTATTGAACATTTATGGTTCAGGATTATGTTAAATTGAATATAATAACTCACATAGCACTACATTTATACCTGATTTTTGCAAGAAGACTGTTATCAAGATTGTGCTACATAAGTGTCTAGCTTTTTTGTAATTGAAGAATTGAAAATCATTTTAACAGAATAAACGACAGATCTCTATCAATTTAATCCTTAATTTCCCTAATATCAGCTCAGATAAATGCTGAAAAAGCCAAGAAGAGGTTACACAATTCACAACAGAGAAAGTCAAATTGAGGTTAGCGCTCCATTTACTATTGAAATGTAGTAGGGGATTACTTATTATGAAAAAATATTTTTCAGCCTCAAGGGAAAGAGTCTAGACGAAGCTGTGGTGGCAGGCTCTGCGTGTCTATGTGAGCTGTACAGAAGATGGTAAAAAAATTACGTCCGTCTCAGGTCTACAGAGAGGCTCAGTAAACATTCCTCACAGGCAGGGGGAGGAGGAGAGTAAGTCTCATTATCATAAGAAGAGAGTTAACAGCCAATCGGGCGCAGGAAGAGAGAATGTCAGGATTCAGAAGGAACTAGGAGGGTGTCGGGTTACTCCATGCATTCTTCCCTACTTCTTCAGCCCGAGAGGGAGAGAGAGAGCGGGACAGATACACACGGAGAGCGATCGAGAGAGTAAAAGAGAGAGAACTATATGGGATTGTGTCATTCTTACCCTCTGAGATCATTGAATTGGAGTATGTGTAAGGAGCTGCCCTGACGGTCAGCCAGACAGAGACGCCGAGAGGTTTTTACGCAGGAGCTGACGGTCCGAGCGGCGTTTTCATCGGGGGTCAAATCTCAGGCAGTTAAGTGCTGTCTGGAGTCCCAGCGACTCACACAGCAGGACTTAAAATGAATTATCTGGTGAGTGTGTGTGTTTGCTGTTCTCATTGTTGTGTGAACGCCAAAGTTGTTTCTCTTTATATGACTGTGGGTAGATCAAGGAGTTGATTCTTAGAAAACAAAAGTCAGACCCATTTGACGTGTACTTTTTTGTGTCAGCTTATCAATTTAATAAGGTGTGAATGACTGAAACAGATCATAGGCAGTGAACCAGAAGCTGTGAAATGCTCTTTAAAAGAGGTGGTTATAAAAATACCTTTGACAGAGACTTTAATAACGCTTCACACAGAAGGACGCAACTGCGCCGTCTGAGGTTTTTAAAAATGGCTTTTTCTTGAGAATGGCGAGTTTGGAAAGCTTAGGAGAGAGTGTGAGAAACCAGGCGTAGCGGGGAAAGAATGGAAGGAAAGGAACCCTGCTGCTGTGAGCTTGTCTGCTGACTCAGGAGAAAGCTGAAAGATTAAGGTTTTATGGAAAGCAGCAAGGGGAGAGAAGGAATGAAGGAGAGAGAAGCGACTGGGCCAGGGTTTTGTCTCAAGCGTCCGCTCTGTGCTATTGTTTTAAAGCGTTGGCCCTCGTTCAGCTTGTAAGGGTTGGGATGACACAAGCTTTTGGTATTTGGACGTGAGAGTGCTGTATTTCCGTCTGTGAGGAATCTGGACGCTGGGGTTCACCCCCTGCAGAGGCTGGGATATTCCCTGAGATAGAGCGGTCTTGAAATACATAGACTTGTTGTCAGTTACTAGTTCACTGAATATTAGATTTGTGTGTTAAATATTGGCGTTGGCCTTTGTTTTGTAAGAACTTTAAAGCGTGTGATGAGTTTGTGTCTCAACTTGTTGACCGATGTGCTTGTGTACCGTGAAGAGTGTATAGGATTTTATTGTCATTTTTACTTCTTAAACAGTGACGATTGTAGTTTTATATTCTGCTGACACATGTCATAAACAGCAAGGTAGTTTGAAACCACATTTGAGGAAAATCTTTGTATGTGGGTTAGGTTTAGTGATAGGATATACAATTTTACATTAGTTTTATATAAAAGCAGTGTCAATGGAAAGTCCCTAACGTGATAGAATAACAAATATGTCGGTGTTGTTTTGAGCTGGCCACATTAAAGGAGGTGGGCTTACACTTGTGTGTGTAGTCTCAATTTGAGGCAACCTGACTGAATCACTGGATAAGTAAAGTATATTGACTCACATTGGGTTTACTGTGAGGGTATAAATAGGGAAACGTGAAATAAAAGAGACTTTTTTACGAAGACAGTATAGCAACATGAACCCCCCAGTACTATGAGTACTGTGACTCAGACCTGACTCAGCCCCGGCCTCTTCAATTCAGGAGGGTGGAATTTCCCCCCCATCCATTCCTGGGAGGTCTGACAGACGGGACCTCATCCTCATCATCCTCATGATCATCCACACATTTTGGATGTCAACAAAAATAATCTATCTGTAACTGAGACCAGTATGGTTGATTTGAAAAGCGTAGTTTTTGTAGCGCGACTGCTAAACATGATGCTACCAACTGCAAGGTTATTGGTTCAACTCCCAGGGAATAGGTGTGCTGTTGACTTGAATGACGAATGTAATTTAATATATGTATGTGTAAAGGCCTTAGGTCATACCATCATCAAATGACACATGACACGTTTGAGACCTACATTGTGGGAGTCCAAAGGAATTCAGATGCTTTGAGAAAACACTTACAGAGATTTACTCAGGGTGGGATGAGAGTAAAAAGGTCAGCTAGTGTGGCCTTTGGTCATACTTTTGAGTTGTGTACATTTCAGATTTATCCCCTGTAGGAGTTCCAACGTTGCTTTTAAACTGTGTGCATTGATTTCTTTAAAATGTGTTTTGTTTCTGTTTGCTCGACATGTGGCTTTATCCATTTGACCTTGACGTATCCTGACGTGGCTACTATTACATCAACAACCAAATATTAGGATAGGAGATGCTTATGTTAGTTTATACTTTCCATTTACATTTTTAAACTCTCTGGTTTGGCTCTCTTGGGGCCAGTTTCGTGGACAAAGATTAAGTCTTCTTTAAAACGAAAAGGAATGACAGCAGTTCGGATGATGGGTATGATGAGTCGTACATATAAAACAGCAAATGGATCTCCCCAGAGGACAATTGTATTACTTAGAAGTTGCTCCTTCATAGCTCGGGGACATTTAATGGTGTTCTCAGAACTTACTGCTTCAAGAATTTTAAGTACAGATGAATAAGGACATTGAGGACAAACAGTAACAATGTGGCTGGAGATTATCAGTTTCTAAACAGACTATTTGTATCTTGAGTTTCTGACCTCAGCACTGTTATCGCACTTGTGGGTTGAGCAGTTGAGGTCGCTGAAAAAAAATCACCTTGTTCATATCAAGATTGGTTGTTTGGCATAAGAATTCTAGACATGTTTGTGTAGCGACGAAGGTCCTTCGTTCAGGGTGAAAGAGCAAAAACTTGATCATACAAAAATGTAACATGTCCTTGGTATGTTCACATTTATCTGTTTCTGACAGACCCAGCGCTGTAATCTCAGCAGAAAGATCGCACATGAACTGTGGTGTTGGTGTGTGAAAAAAACTGGCAGTAAACCAATACTTAGTTGTAGCCTGTAGCTACAAGAATCAGAGCCGCATTTTTTCGAAAAGAGTGTTTCAACCCCACCCTGCCTGGAAAGGAGGGGCAAAGGAGGTTTCTCTGTTATGTTCTAGTCAACACGAATGAGACGGATGATGAATGATTGGATTTAAGTGCACGTAGGAACGTAGTTTTGTTTCTAGGATGACCCGAGCGTTTATGAAAGGGTTTAGGATTTGCTGACCTAATCGCAAAGCAATTGCCGGATTTCTTTTTGGCAATGAATCACAGAATATGCCTGCAGTAATATTCAATAATGCAACATTCAACAGCGGTGTCTGTTTTTATGAGCGCGTTTATATGAGAATGTGTACTGTATTTAGATTGTGCCGAGTATATTAAATGATAAAATGTGTGTGTTATGGAAGTGTGATGGCGTGTGTAGTGGTTTGTAGGAGGTTATATCTGAGTTTAGGCTGAAGCTGTAGAATATTTTAAGAATGAAAGAATGGGCCTAGACATGCACTAAGAATGTCATAAACACTCTGACCTAGCTGTCCAATAGGGTCTTACCATATCAAACCATAATACTGCCTCTAAATACAATTTACTTTTGCATTAAAAAAACTATTCGTTGTACACGGTAAAAAATATATTTAAAAACCCTTAAAGTTTAAGTTCAATCAATTTGCATTACAAGAAGTCACTTAGATTTTACTTATAATAAACTGACTTTTAAATTTAGTTGTGTTTTAAAAGATTTTTAATTATTTTATTAAGTAATATGAAAATATGTGTTTAACATGACTTACCAAGCATGTAATTTTACAGTTTATTTAAAAAAGATCATATTATTTCTTATGTTTGCTTAGGTACTCACACAGACACACAAGCTAACAATTACTTATGTGCCTGCCACCCTTTGCTCTTATCCTCCGGAGGCCTGTTGTTAGTGCTCAAGTCTGGTCTTGTCTGTAGTAAATTCACCCTCTATAGTGAAAATAGAGCAAGCCACTGGTCCTCTGTTTGTCTTTCTGCTATTGTGTTTTTTTTGTCAAGATTTTCGGGTCTATTCGTGCAAATAGAGCAGGTTTATGGCCCACTTGCAGTGTGTGCTTCCAACATCCTTTAATCTTCTAAAGTTGACATTCAATAGACTCTATATACTTGATCTTAAAGAAACAGTTCACCCAAAAATGAAAAATCTCTCACATTTACTCAACCTCATGTTTTCCTAAACCTGCACGACTTTTCTTTCAGGGAACATAAATTAAGATGTTTTGATGGTGCTTCATGTTGCTATTTCCTATAAAAGCTGGGGCTGTCAAACCCCAAAATTACCAAAAATCACCAAGTCCCCCAAATGTTAAGTATTTCAAGCTTGACAACTACTGGTCTGTTTTAGCCGTATAAAATAGTCCGCAAAATATCATCTTTTGAGTTCCACGGAGTAAAGCCAATGATGAATTTGTAATTTGGGTTGAACGGTTCCTTTAATGCACCAGCAGGAATCTCTTAATTTAATCTTTGTGTGAGATTCTTTCCAGGTAAGCTTGTGTCACATGCAACTGAGTGACACGACCGATAAACGCAAACACTCGAGCACGCGCGTGCCTGGCGTCTGAGTCACATCTCTCTCCCTGTTCAGCCTGATGACTATCGCTGCTGTCTGATACAGCGTCTGATCCTTGTGTACACGACGTCTGAAAATGTGTCTACAACAGCTTACTGTATTAAACTCCATCCGCCTTATAATTACCACAGCTAACCTGCTACTCAGGAAACTAGCAAGTCCCTTAGAATAACAATTTAACCACAGAGGAACAACTGGACCATTACATGGAATGTCTTGTCAATGTTTTATCACCACAACATGGATAAAACACACTGTCTTGCATTTGTTCTTTATTGGTTGGGCTCAGGTGTCTTATGTGGAGGACAAAACAAAGACAGTGTGTTTTGTCTGCAGCACCCATCTGTTTTAAACCAATAAAAAGTTATGACAAGAAAGTTTGTTTCTAGGGCTCAGGAGGTGTGAGTGTCTTTCGTTTCTCGTGAACAAAAAACGAGGCTGTGTGGTACAAATGTCTGTTCAATATGTCACATTTTGTTCATTCATTTGTTCAATCATTAACCTGAAACAAACATGACCTGTTGCCTGCTATACATTTTCAGTGAGATGGATTTTTAGTGTTTTTATTGATTTTGTTGATCGACACCTAGACCACAGTTTTACACATTGAACAGATTGTACATCTATCCGTTGGTTTTATCTGTGCTGTCACATAGAATATAAAATCTAAAGTCTGACCACGAGAAGTTACATGATCGTGAGAAGAACTATAGCTGTTGTGTCTTTTGGAGTTATGGTTTAGAAAAAGCCTGAAGGTGTTTGAATCCTGCCCCCCCATGTCTTTAAAACCAGTGCACACATATTATACAGAAAAGCACAACCTGCCCCCACCTTGCTAACTTTACTAGTGTTGGTCACACGGGGTCATGTAGAGGCACCAGACAAAAGCTGTTTGGCCTCACCCCACCATACAACAATACACACACATATACACACTCGTTGACCTGTCTGAACAGAGCGCGCTCCTGCATCTGCCGCATTACCTCCCGTTCAGTGGCTCTGTGTGAATGAACAGCAAAGTACCTTCCTTCCATCCCTCTCGGCACAGCCCCACATCCTTCTTTCATTTCCCTCCATCCTGTGGATATCTTTCTCATTCAATTGTAATATTTTTGCCACCTTTCTATCTCTTTTAAAGTCACAGCTCGACAAATGAAAATTTGGTTATTATTTAAATAATATATATTTCAAACCTGTGTGACTTACTTGCACGGGGCATTTAAGTTGTCTAGCATGTCTAAGCTATTACCTTCCAAACAGTGAAATTAAATTGTGGCCATCCACATTGGACAACAACATGAACTCTATCATAACTTTGGTTTGCCAAGCATAAATTGCTCAAAACATTTTTCGATGTTGCCGCATCTACTGCAACTGTGCACAGGCTGGCAAGCGCCTCATGAGAGTCCTGCCCCAGTCTTACTGATGGCAGGACTTCCTTCGCTAGAGCGGCCATATTGAGTGTTGCATTCCACGCCATTCATTGTAACGGCAATATTAATATCATTGTATGTAAAACAGCATCTTTTTTTATTTTCCTCAAAGGGTTAGTTCACCCAAAAATGATTTGTTCATATACTCACCCTCATGTCAACTTTCTTTCTTAACCAGAGCACAAATAAAAGGTATTTTGAAGAATGTTGGTAACCAAGCAACATTGGCCCCCATTGACTTCCATTGTGTGGACACAAAACCACCAAGACTTAAAATATCTTCTTTTGTGTTCCGCGTAAGAAAGAGTCATAAACAGGTTTTAAACCACATGAAGTTAAATAAATGTCTATTCCTTTAACTCTAATCTTCTAGTACTGTTTGTTTAATGATAGGAAGTCAGACATGTAGCTTATTGAAGGATGTGAGGGCAAGTAAATGACAGAATTTTCATTTTGAGTGAGTTTTTTTCCCCTTTTATGTGTGACCTTAAAACCACTCTCGTTCTTATGGCCCTTTCAAATGCTAATAGATGAACATTTCGTCCTTCGGATGATGAGTTTCCTTTTCTTCTCTTTTTTCAAGATCTCTTTCATCCATTCTGTTTATCTCTTTGTCTTTATGTCATCCCGGGATAATAAAAGTTTAGCATTAGTCTCTGTCCACTTCACATACAGGGGAAAGGTTTTGACCTGGATGTTTCCATTTTGATGCTCACCATGGTGAAATGAAGCTAAGCGCTCCTGCCAACCACTCTTTTTGTTTTTACAACTTGTCCGAACAATAGATTTGAAACACATTTGGGGGCTGGTGACTAACTAGTGATGATGCTAACGTAACTAGTACTAATACATTAGCTCAGCTAATTTCCAAAACAGCTAAGCTTTTCCAGTATTTAGCTGGAATGAAGTAGTTTTGGAAACTGTTTTACATCATCAAACAGTTGAGCCAAGTCCATTTTCCATATGATAGCGTGACTATAGTTTAACTATGTTTAATAATGAGCCGCTTTAAGGTAGTTGCTTCCCCAACACTGGTTGATAAATGCAGATATACTCCAAAAGTGCCCCCGAGGGACCAACTAAATTTCTATCGTGGTTTAATGCGCAGCGCTTTACCCTTTTATTTTATGAGTGTTGGAAATGGAAGATGCAATTTATCCTTGGCTGTTCTAGACGATAACAGATCCATTGATCAACAGCCAAATATTCCCAGCTGTTATTTCCCTTCATTTATTCCCTCGCCGTTGTCTTACCGTTCTTCGCCTTGTATTCTCTTATATGCGTTCCTAACAATTTAAAAAAACATTCACTCTCACAGAATAATCGTCTCGCCTTCACATAAAAACCCCTGTGAATCACTCCTTAAATACAACCCGTACCCCGATCAACAGAGGAGAGAGAAGTGTGGGAGCGAGTGATAGATAGTCAGAGAAGTTTGACATGCTTTCTATAATGGAGGCAAAGTTCAACTGCGTGTGATGTCATGCAGGCCCCTATAGTCTTTTAATTGGCAGCATACAAGACTCATTTTCTCCTGCAGTTTTCTGCTGCTTTTTAGGAGACAAGGCGAGTAAGATAAGACAAAAGAAGAAGAATGTTACAGGAAGGAGATCTTTAATCCAATTTCTGCAACAATGACATCAATCACCTAATTAACTTGTTAATTATTGTCTCTCTGCAGCCGGTAAGAAAGGATGGAGCTGCTGTCTATCTGTCAAAGAGGAATAATCTGTTAGTCAGGGCATTTTCACACAGGCTAGTTAGATCCTGGGGTGGGTTCTGAGTATTCTAGTCATTCCACCCAATTTCATTCCTCTACAAAGACGCCCTATGAATGGCTTCAACTGGCTGTATGGAAAAATTAGCTGCCTGTGAAGTTAATGGGCTCTCTCAGCTGGTCTGAGATAGTCTCATTATTTGCCATTGTGTTTGTATGCGTGTGTGTGGGAATGGATAGTGGGGGCTGTGGAGGTATGCGTGCCTGTATGCCTAAGTGCGTGTAGGATCACAAATTCCTGTGCGTCTGTATGTACACGCATATATTAATATGTGTGGTGCATCAGTGCTCTGTGTGGGGTTTGCGTGCATGCATGTGCCAGCACTACATGGTGACATCTCAGCCAGCTGCTAGCAGGCAGTAAAGCCTCTCGGGCGCTATTGTGTCCAGTTTATGTCTCCTCTGGCTTTAAAGGGAGACACTGTGGGGACTGTCCCTCGCCCGGGCAGCACAGTCGAGCCATTCATCTGTCCGATATGCCGCCTGTGAGCCTCTACTCGCTCTCCTTCGGCCAAGAGCACAGAGACATCATTCATCGGATCACTGCAACTCTCCACACGGACCTTAAAAACACACAGTGAATCAGAAGCCTCTCGCTCAGCACAACTGTGGAGATGGCGTTCACGCACACTGCTGTGGGTCTAGATGGGCATAATTAGCCTCATAGCAGAGAAATGAGGAACGTAGCTGCGGGCTGTGTGTTGCATGCCAATACTATTCATATTATATTGTATGTGAGATTGCAATCACCTTAGATTATTGCATTTTTTAAACAGAAGAAAGCTTTTTGCTTACTATCCATTAAAAACCCGTATGTTTGATTGTTATTTGATTTTTTATTATAAGAAAGCTATTTGCTTTCATTGCTTACTATATTGAATGTGAGATTTAGCAATTACTTAAATAACAGTGTCAAAAATGTAAGTAAATAGCATTTAACAGGATGGTATTTTCTTTCTGGTGTATTATCTGTTGCAGTACTTTTGTCCTTTTTGGAGCCCAAACGTTTTATGGGATATGATAGAAAATCACCTTATTTTGAGTTTAAGCATGTTTCCTGATTTTTAACCAATTGTATTTGTAAGGCTAAAAATGGTTAAATTAAACATTCCAACTTTGTATTTAAACTAGGCTAACCTTCGATGGCATAACTTTTCATCACATTTTCAAAAGTATGTACAAGTGAATTGTGATTTTTAACGCACAATAGAAGTATACACATTAGGATTCAGGCTGTGTTTATTGTGACGGAGGAAAGACTTTGGTGTATTGTGCGAGAGGAAATCTTTAGGTTCTCCTGGAAGTTCTTGAAGAGTCTTAATAAACATTCAAATGGTTTCAATAAACACTTGTTGTTTTCTTAAGTGTAAATTCCATATCACAACCACTATCACTTTGTTTCCTCCATCTCAGAGAGTCAAGATTCAAAGAAAATCTCCCACTGCTAATCACAACATTATGATTTGCTCATGCCCATAAATACTATGATTCCAGCGTGACATGAAGGCAGCGTGTGTCCTGACAGGGGAGGTCTGTTAGTAATCAAACACCTGCTGACTATCTGCTGTGGAGCATCAATCATCTGACTTTTCATTCCCTGTTAGATGGGGTTTGAAACTCTCACAAACCACAGTGAAGTCACAGTAGGAGAGATGTAGACGGGGGTGCGAGGGAGACATGGAGCGCTCCGGATTGGAAATTGGCCATTTTCTCCTGCACAAAGCACAACTGCTTGAATAGACAGTCAGTCAGTAAAGAGCGGGGAGGGTTATGACAGAAGTTTTTGTCTTGATTAAAAACTGCTCCCTCGCTTTTCGCTCTTTCTCCCATTTGCTAACTGTAGAGGGTTGCCACTGCAGACTATGGAGGACTAAGGGCTAAATGTGAAAGCAATAACCTCTCACAATTAACCAATGAAATGGTGTGAATTTGTGAATACTGTCATTTGTTCACTATGGCTTCATTAAGAGGGCATGGAGTGGGGCGAAACACGCGTCATTTGGCACTGTGCCAGGCTCTATCGTTCTCGTGCCAAGGAGGGAGGGGGTACTGGTTCAGGGGCTGAATTGCAAATATTTGTTTAAGTGTCAAAGACCAGACCCACTTGTGGGTGGCTTTGTAAACGAACGGACAGATGGAGTCCATGCTGTGTAAATGTGTCGGCGATGTAAAAATCAATGGGGCAAATTAAGCAAAGTGAATTATATAGTGTGAATATTGACTAGTTTTTGTAATATTGAACATTTTTGCCAGCGTTTATTAGCTTCCACAACAGATGGCTCACGTGCTCTACATGCAGAAAACCGAAATACTTCCCCATGTTGATATAATATTTAACAGCTATCTTGCGCCATTAGAAGAATGTAAATTCCAGCTATAAAGTGACAAAATGTGATTGTAAAAAACAATATTTTTGTCTTTTTTTTTTGTAGAATGTCTTGGCGAAGGCCCTGTATGACAATGTGGCGGAGTCTCCAGATGAGTTGTCCTTTCGGAAAGGGGACATCATGACCGTTCTGGAGAGGGACACGCAGGGTTTGGACGGCTGGTGGCTGTGTTCGCTGCACGGCCGTCAAGGAATCGTCCCTGGCAATCGGCTGAAAATCCTTGTGGGCATGTATGATAAGCAACAACAGCAGCAGTTACAGCAGGCATCGGGTCAGTCCAGCCCAACCCAGAGCCTTCTCAACCTGCCTCAGAGTGCCTACAACAAGCCCACCCCTGCCTCCCAGTACACAGCAATGCACCCTGCCTTCCCCTCCTCCAGCTCTGCCAACTCATCCATGCCTGACAACGTCTACATGCTCCCTCCAAACCATGGCCTGCCGGCCCCTTCCAGCCTCTACCAGGTGCCTACAGGCCCCCAAACTCCCCAACCCAAAGCCCCCGCTTTAGCACAGAAGCAAGGCCACGGACAGTACTCCCCCTCTCCGCAGGATATCTACCAGGTGCCGCCCTCCATTAACGTTCCGGGACAGGACATCTACCAGGTGCCGCCCACAGTAGGAGGCCTGTGTCCTGGACAGGACGTGTACCAGGTGCCGCCCTCTGTGAACCAGACGCAAGACATTTACCAGATTCCTCCATCAATAGAGAGGAGCTGGGACTCTCCCAAACCCATTGGAAAGGTAAGGAAAGACACAAATGAATGTCAGAATGAATATATATTTTCCTCACTGAATATGTTGTTTTACTCTAAAATACATCACATTACAGATGAAAAATTTGTTGCGATGCTCCTTCATGTTAAGTGTTGACATTTAGATTTCCTTATTATGGCAAACACATGAAGTGGTGGTGAGATGAATAATAAGCAACATGAAATCATAGAGAGAGAGAACAGAGAGATGTCGACACAGCAGAGGAGATTGTATTAGAGAGTCATAAATAATGCAAAGGTTTATAACGGCAGTGACCGTGTGCAGCGGAGGGTGAGTAAGCATTATTTTTCCAGAGGTAACTGCAGGTTGATGCTACGGGCAGGGCTGTTCCCCTGAGGGTGACTTGCAGGACAGTCTTAGGGCACTAAGCCATATGCTGGGGCTGCCGCAGCGGCTGAAGCACTGAAGTGTAAAGATGGCAGGATGAAGAGAGATGAACCTGCGGGTTTGTTGACTGTTAGCTATCTACACGTGTCAAATGCATTTTAACCTAACAGGCATAAACATCTAAAAATGATTCATAGTGTCATCGTGACATGGATGTTTAAAACATCACATTATGGCATATGCTGTGTTATAAGTGTGGCTGAATTATTCATGTTTAAATTATTGTTTGTAAATGCCATGATTTCATATTTTGCTGTCTTTTGGGGAGAACAGAACTGAAAAAATCCTCCAGGCCTCGGAGGCTTTGAGTCCAAAGCAAAATACCTCAGCAAGATGTGAATTCTTAGGACATTTTAGAGATCTTTAGCAAAATTGTAATGTTTTAATTTGAGGTCGAAAGACATTTGGATTTTTTTTACCAGGATCAAAATTCAAAATCAGAAAAATACATTTTCCTGTCTTCATAATGGATCAAAAGTTCTCAGCTGTATAACATAGAAAGTGTTGTGAGGTTAAACGCAGTTGTGAGTCATATTGAAGACCTGTGTTATAAACCAAGCAGTTAAAAGATCAATACTAATGGCAGTGTTCCAGAAACTTACAAAACAGCCTAAACACTGCAGTAGAAAAGTAATTCACTTTGAATCGGAACAGTTCTTACATTCCTTTTCGTTTGGTGTTGTGTTGATGCTAAAGACAAGGCAATCAAATGCTGGCTTTCACAATGCTTTTGGAATTCTTAAACCTTGGTAACTGTTCCTAAAACAGAATTAAGAAAAAAAAGGGTTGTTAATGTTCTTTGTGTTGAAAATAGTTGCTTATACAGATTAGCATTACATTTCTTTTTGCAGTGCCTGAACTGAGGTTTTCTTCTGGTTTAACAATGATCCAACACTGTTCCAGAAGAACATCCTGTCTTAGTTTTTTAACACTACACAAACATTATAACAAAATACAACCAACAGAACCTTTATAACATTAAATATTTAAGGTAAAAATTAATGAGATTATTAAATCAATAAATACTGAAACCGGAAATGCTTAGACCAGTGTTTACTTCTTGCAAAGTGGTCTCTTTGGAAGGAGATTTTGGTATTTTACTATGGTGTCTCTTAATGTGCTCTAGGATGGTCACTTGTCCTTGTGGCCACATTTCTTCCACCACTAGCGGGTTTTCATTATGAGATAAGAGTCCTGAAAACTGCTTAATAAAGCAATGTAAAAGAAAGTATTTTAGAGCAAAAATACTCTTGTTGGCTTATTCTCTCACGATGAACACATGAATAAGCTTTTGTTGTTTGTCACAGGCTGCAGTTGTTTGCTTGTGTGTGCGTTTTCCTGGGGTCTAGGTTCTGTCGGTTCTTTTTATTCCATTTGTTTACTCCATAGGTATTTAAAAACGCTTTATTTGAGAGCTCTTAGCCTTGAACCAAAGTTAAAATCGTTTGTGAGTTCAACAGAAAAACATACCATTGACAACCTCAGAGGCCATGGCAGAGCTCTGTCTAGAAAGTTTTATAGGTTGTCGTGAAAAATCAATTTCTCTGTGGAGAAAATGAATGGGATTTTTACCTGTGTAATCCGACTCTGGGACTCTATAAAGCCTTTTCAGGCACTGAAGTACCGTTTGTTTGAAGAGAAGCAGGAAGAGGGAGAATCTGGGATTGGGAAGGTGGGTGTGGTTCCTCTTAGCTGTGAACAGACAGACAGTGTCTGCATTACGAATATGGTTCGGGTGGATGGGGTCAGGGTTTGAAGTGAGAGGTTATAATAAAACAGCAGGTACAATTGAGATTGATGTCACATTGAATATGTGGGCATAAAATATATCAAAACACGACCCACAAAGCCCCAGCAGTCTCCTCCAACAAGCATGAATTCTCTGTTTAATTCCTTCTTTGCCTAAATTAGTCACATGTACTTCACTTCTGAAATGGGTGACTCAAATCAATAAAACCTCCACTGACAGATAACAACCCACACTAAACATTATTCAACTAGCACGCTAACAGGTTTCAATTAAACCGAAAGCTATTTGCTTGTATTTGACTTGTGAAATATGCCAGGATGTGACCTTCCCATAGTTCCCCGCACTTGTGACGCACCGCTTCCAAGACTCACCTGCCGTCCTGCTTACACATTAACCAAAGCGAGCTTATGTTATCAACTCAGGTTGCACATTGACCATTAGAGTAAATAAAACTAAAGGATGAGGAAAGGTTCGAGCGTAAGCTTGTTTTTTCAGTCAAGGGCCACATGAGCGTGTTACGTCGAGGGTTTGTGGGTAAGGTATTGTGCGAGGTTAAGCTCTATTATTGACGCAGTAGAATGAAAGTATAAAGGAATTGCGTAGGTGTGCCTCCAGGTGCTGGAAAGAGTCTTGCCTTATCACTTTATTGGCCCCTGCTATAGCCTTTTCAGTATGCTGTACAGAGAGCCGGGGGTTTATTAAGGCAGGGTGTGCTGGGTAACAGAGAGGGATTGATTGCCAACGGTAGATTGAGATTCTACTGTAGCTTTGCCTCGCTGCCTGTACTGAAAGTAAATGCATAATCTTTGGGGACTTGTTTGAGGCCGGCACTACTCACCTGATGGGATGGGGGAGCGGAGGTTGGGGGTTGGAGTTGCCTGGTTGGCTTATCTACAGGACCAGGCAGGCAGAGTTTGGGGTGAGAGAGGGTGGAGAGAACATGTGAGGAGACTGAATAAAGGGAGACCATAGGGATTGTGGATCCATACTCAACCTTGAACCTACACATATACAGAGCTACAGCAGTATGAAGAAACTCGGCAGTTGGAAATTTGCTGCTGTACTGTTATCAGTGTCAAATTTATGAAGCAGTGAATCATTTTTATGACCTTATAGTGAAGATGATGCTTAGTTAAGTGAAACACCTAACCAAAAACCTATGACAATTTACATTAGACCATTTTTGTATATATTAATAATAGCTATTAATCGGATCCAAAATGAATTTTGTGTTTATATAATCTAAATGCACACACAAATGTGTAGATATAATAAATATTTAAATAATTATTGTATGTGTATAAGCTTTTAAATATATGTATATGTTTGTGTGTGTGTATAAGTATATTTTTGTTTATGTTACATCATATATAAATATTACTCATACTTCTATATGTGTATATTTGTGTATTTATATATACACATAAATATACACGGCACACAAACATATATTATATAAACACAAACCTTTATTTTGAAATCAATTAATTGCGCTAAATCAATTTACATCACTTTTTAATTAATTTATTTCTTATATTTTTCACAATTGTTTCAGTTTAAAATGTCTAAAATGGTTAAACATTGGATGTAAAGTAACTGAACATCTCCTGAGTTGTATCGCAGACTTATAGGGAATGCAGCTGTGCATCCAGTGGGAATTTCCCTCACTGACTGTAAGTCTGTAATCTGCTGCTTTTCTCTCCCCTCACATTCCTAAATTCCAGAGTAACTCCTCTCTTCCCCTAGAAAGCCTCTAAAGCATCCCTTTCCCACTTTTTTGTCATGAATCTTGTTCATTTGAGCATGTTAGTTTGGTTTCAGTCAACCGGTTTCTGAAATGAAATTGATATTTTGTTTTAAAATATTGTCTAATTGGGTGAGTGCAATCGCCTCAATGGCTTAGAGATTTATTAAAGGCTGCCATTCGTCTGCTGTTTTCTATTAAGTTGCATAGGATGTGTCAAATATTATTTTATGATTTATAGTTTTACTCCCAAACAAAGGTTTCACAGTTGAGCGAATCACAAACACTTCGTATTCGGCTGAATTGGTCCAACCGAATCGTTAAAAAAATAACAGATTCGAAAGAAGGAGATGTGTTTGGGAATTGGAAGTCCTTGCCAAATGCTCTCTTAGTTCCCTCTCTCCTTCTACTGTTTTTTCTCTTCTCCCCGAACGGCTCTGAATAATGAATATAGAGATCTTAATGGTTGTTTAAACAGTTTCGGTTCCCCCCAGGTGCTTTTGTGAGACTTTAAATTTGCATCTCCGGGCCCAGCTGCGGTGCATTTGCGAGCTTTCAAAGTCTTGATGGCCTCACATGCCAGCGCATCTCAGTGAACCATCGGCTGCTGCAGGGCCGCTGCGTCTCAGTGAAGCCTCATTACTTTCCCCTCTGAATCAGCACATTTCCACCAGCAGTCTCCTGTACACACAACGTGCGGCGAGAGGGTCAGGAGGCAACATGGCATCCATTACAAACGGCGTGTCTGGGCTCGGCATGGCGGCTGCAGACTTCCTGTGATGTGGCTCTGGCAGATGAGAGAAAAAAGACAGGACTGAAGGAGAAAACAAGTGCTGATGCTGTGTTTTCCTCACAGCTGTCGCAGATACAGGAAGTGGCGGATAGGATCGCACTGTGCATCTGGTCCACCGATGTGCTTTAAGTGTTAGTGTTTAACTAAACTTTATTTATATTTATTAATGTATGTTCACAGCAAGGACGACTTTGAGCATGCCGGACTGTCGGTTAACTCTTAGAGTGCATCAGAGAAAGTGAAGTGTGTGTGTTGGAAAAAAGACAAAAAGAGAGTCTTTCCTGGCCTGATGTCCTCCATTACCTGCTGCGGTCTCATTTTCTGCTCCGACAGCAAGCGGACAGGAGATTGACAGCAGAAGGGAACAGAGAAAAACGCGAGAGAAACAGAGCAGCGTGACAAAATTAGAGAGGACGTAGCGGCGGGTGGGGCTGCTGGAGGAGGTTTTGGGTTCTCATGCAGAGCCGTAGAATGTGTCCTGTCATTAACGTCCCCACATAGCCAGCAGCAGATTGAAGGAAAGGAGGGGAGATGGGGCCCTCAGCGTAAACAGCGGATCACGGCGTTCCTTTATTTGTGCTCCAGTCGCCTTCATCAAAGGGCCGGAATATCACAGGGGGCCACAGGGTTCGCTTTGTACACCGGGGAGTTGAAAGGACTGAAACAACACAGATCACAGGGAGGAACAAGGGCCTAATGGAGCCGCAAACTCATTTAGAGCGTCTTTATACACACACACACGGCTGAGGTGAACACAAGACCTGTAGCTCTCTTTTCTCATTTGGTAACCCTCATATCATTCCAAACCCCTATGACTGTCTTTAATTTCTGCAGATCACAAAAGAGGATATTTTGAAGAGAGTTGGTAGCCAAATAACATTGTACCTCATCGACTTCCATTGTACTTACACGAAACCACTGAACCTATTTCTCCAAATATCTTATTTTGTGTTGCACAGAAAAAAGAGACAAATACCGTTTGGTACAACATGAGGGTGAATATACGATGGGCATTTTATATTTGAGTGTACTATGCCTTTTATTTTTTTCACTACTCTGTGCATTGCATTCTGGGATTTCCTCAGCGATGGATACATTAGGCAAGGAACAGCCTTTATATCAGGAGCATGTCTATGATGTTTTAAAAAGCTAGCAAGGCTTAGGAAGAGAGCGTCGCTGTGTTCATTATGCTGTTCATATTCACGCACATGCTTGTGAGCGGGTTTAAAGGAACCCCAGTGTCAGATTTTAATTGGCTCATGAAGAGCTCTCTCCAACACCACAGGCTAAACTCAGTGGTCACCATTTAAACCATCTCTGTGAAGTTTTACTGTTGTTCCCTCAAGGTCAGAGATTAAAGTGGGAACTGGAAATCACAGCTACTTACTGTTCTGAAATGAACACCAAATGTTGCCTTATGCTAATGTGTAACATTTCTGATGTTTATTCATAATTATAGTTTGGATTTAAATGCACTTTCATGGCTAAATATGCTGAATGATTTCTCTTTACATCGTCTTTCACTCCCTCAAACACACACACACAATGGTCTCAGGCACTAACTAACTTTGATCACCGGTCACAGGGACGTTGTGGTCTCCAAGGAGACGTACTCATCTCAGTCTTATTAATAGGTGCTGTGGACAGGTCTGAGTGTTGTGTTGCCAGGTAAGCAGGGGGAGAGGAAGTGTGTGTGTGTGTGTGTGTGTGGAGGCTTGCGCACAGGCTGAGTCAGATACACAATCTTGCAACCTGCATCATAAAGAAACAAGATGAAAGAAGAAAATGATGAAACTAAAAATGGGAAAGCAAAACCATAAAGACAGCAAGACAGTCTGTGCTATTTTAAATAAATATCATTTAAGCATAATGCAGGTAAATTGTTTGAACAAAAAGATTGAGATTGAGATGGAAAGTTGAGCTCTGAAACAAACAAACAAACACACTAAAGGAGGAGACAGAATGATGAGAATGGTCTTCACTGAAATGAATATGGATGAATATGGGTCAATGTGTGCAGTCACTTGAGCAGAGAAAATATGGTGTACTTTTTGATCGATGATGTTTGAGCTAAGTTGGGTTTAATGTTTTAGACACGGTCTGTGGTGCTTATACACGAGACATGGTTTCGAATTTTATAGTCTTTAATATCTCAATAATTTCTTAATGCGATTACATAGAGAGCGAATGGAAACGTTTAATTCTCATCTGTCTCGGATATTTCTCTTGAAAATAAATCTCACAAATGTCTCTATAAGAGTTTCCGTACAACTGTCTCAGCAAGGTCACAAACTTATCTCAGATTTCCAAACCTTCAATCAAAAGTCAATATTATAGAACATATTTCAATACGAACTCAAATATTTATCTTCAGATTTACCTAAGAACAGGTTATTTGACTTATTACAATCTATATTCATGTTACATCTCCATAGTCTTAGTGTGAATCTCAACAGTTGTCTCTTTAGTTTCTTTTTTTATTTCTCCCAAGCAATTTTATGAGAAAAATCTCAGACTAAGTTGATATTTAAATAAAACAACTCTATCAAAGAGCTATGAAAGATCAACCTCTGAGCATTTTGGTTCTCCAAACGTTTCTGCACATGCATTGTTTATTGTTAATTTAATACAATTATTACACAAAAAATATGAAAATTGATGAAATAAAATATACTTAGTTATATTATTAGCAACTAGCCGGACCAATTAACAAACAGACCCGAAGTTAACTTCGGGCCAAGGGCCTGCGTTCAATGAAACTGTCCACACTGTGAGAAAATGTGTATTGTGCTTATCTACAAATTGCCATTATAATGCCAGCTAGTTCTAGATTGTAAGCAGGTGCTTGCTTATTGGCTGAATTAAATCCATTATTTTACTTAGAACAGTAGTGAAAGTGATGCTTTCTTTAGGAAGAACCATTTACAAGTTGAAACAGAATGTGATTTCTAAAGGTAGGAAGTAGGACATATCACACCCAGCTCATTCATGACAGTAATGTGAGGCATGTGTCAGAGGGTGCATGGGACTTTTACTTAGGCTCTGTGTGGATTAGTACCAGGGGCCTCTCTGTCTCCAGCCATCCCAACACACACCCTCACACATGGCACATACCACATGGTGCTGTCCCCCAGTAAAGCTCATATTTACACTTATGGAGCTCATTAGCCAACGATTGACTCTACAGTTGAGGATTGGTGTATGGGCTATTAATCCTCACCCCCTACCCTCACACTATAATTGTTCATATTCATACTGGAATACACAATGCTGTTTTCGTAACATATTTCGTGTAATTGCATTATTTCCATGCTCTCACAGCTCATCCAGTCTAAATTCTAACTTCCCATTTCCCAGTGCTTCTGATTAAAGTACTCAGGCATTCAAAACACTCCCCACATGAAACAGTCCACATCTTAACAACCAATGTCAAACACCACTCATGTTTATCAAAAAACCCAAAAGGATTTGGGCAAAAATTCACACAGCACATCTGTGGATGTGCCCAGGGGAGGCTGTTCTCTGTGGGATAGCATGCATGAGTGTGTGTGTGTGTGTGTGACCGTGGTCCAGATGAACCCCCACTGGCATCACATCAAGTCACACAGCCCAGCTGAGCTCTCCACAGCCTATCCTCACAAGCTCACAACGGTAGCCTGTAGATGGTCTATCCCAGTGATGGACATGTTTCACCAGGGCATGTGTGGGATGCAATCAAATATGACAGAACCCTGAATTTAAGGCAATAGTTCAGACCCACCCTTTAATAAATTGCTTGGAGTGAGAACCCGAAAACATAGACCTTGATGCAGAGGGGAAAATACAGGCCTCTTGACTGAGTTATTCATGACACAGACTGCATTGAATTAAAGCCAAGCTTGGGGTCAACGTTACCAAGTCTAGCTTTCTTAAACGTAAATGACCTTGAAGAAAATTATTTTTGAGATCATTTGGATTCCCGTAACTAATGGAAAATGTTGGAAAGCTCTTTTGAAGAGGGAAAAATGAATGGTGGAATGAATGACCCGTGTGGAATGGAAGAGTGGATGGAATTCTTTATCAGATTACTTTTTTCCTATCACTTCGCGTTTCTGGTTTGCTTTACGTGAAATAATTATTAATCTCGCTGGAGTTGGAGTAATGCATTGCAATCTATGACCCGCAACATTTGCAAGGCCAAAAGAAAAACAAAGAGTATGAAAAAAGATTGCAAGGGAATTTAAAAGAGCTTTGGAGGAAAATGTCAGTATGTTTTTAAAAGCGTCTGCCAAATGCCTAAATGTAAAAGCACAGGTCCACAAATGTGTACTGTCGAGCACAAAAGCAGACAAAGAAAAACTCAGAAATATTTACATTAAGAAATCCATCTAACCTTAATCCATCTAACAATTAATTCCCCCCTTTCCAAGCATGCATAAATAATGCATGCAATAATATAATCACCACTCTCTGTGGTCTCCCATGAACCTCAGCAGCAGGTATTCAGCTAAAGCTGGCAAGCATGCATTAAAATGAGTGAGATCAATGGTCTGGGGAAGTCAGAGCTGACTGGAATGTCTTGAGCAGACTTCGGTCGTGCTCTTTAGTGTTGTGGCATGTGTCATTGTGTCAGATGGGGTAAAGAGGTCACGGCTCGTCGTTGCAGCAGGGGGTACGTGGGCTTTTGTGAAGCCGTCTTTACAATCTGTCCCTCTCTTCAGGGTTGAATCCAATGGCCGTGTAGCTGCTGTGATTGTGACTTTCGGCCAGCTGTCACGGTGCGGGGCACCGCAGTCACCGCACCCCATTGTTTCCAGTGTTTTTCTCTTTGTGACATCATCATTACAGTCTTTTAGCCCCGCCCCCCCAAAGAGTGTTGTGACAGCTGTAGACTCATACACACCCACCTTTTATGACCAAAGCCTTTCAGCTGTATTGATGATGGCGGTCCACCATATGTGCCCATCCCTGTTCCCGAGGGCAGCGCTCATTGATAATTCACGTTATTGATCGATGTTAATTTACGACCGGCCCTTCAGAGCCTCTCAGTACGATGAAGTGACTATTACTTAAGGCTAAGCGCAAGTCTGAGAGCACATTTGCAAAAGAATAATGTAAGATGTTGATAGTGTTGATGTCAATATGATACATGACCTGTAAACTGTAGCTGTTACTATATAATGGATTGTTGTTTAGTATTTTGAAACAGTATTTTGTGGTCCTGAAGCTCATTTGGTTGTGTTGTGCGGCAACAGCGCAAAGGTCACGGGTTTGATTCTCAGGAGACAGATAGACTGATGAAAAATAAATACATTGAATACAACATAAATCGCTTTGGAAAAAATGTGTGCCGGATTCATAAATCTAAATAGAACAGAACGGAAAAAGAGATCCTATTGGTTATCAAGTTGCTACACTTACTGTTTGTTCAGACCAAACGCGACTTGCGTGAATAAATCTCGCTATTCGCGCGTAGTTGGACGCTTGAAGTTGATTCATTCGTGCATCAAATTTGCTTCATTCGCGCGTCAAATTCACTTCACTACATACATGATTTCACGTCATGGGAGGGACTTCTGGCGGGCAGCTCCAGTCTCGTATATATATATTGCTCAAATTGTATAAAGATCATTTTCGACAATTTACCAGATTATCCGACCTCCTCACTCACTTTCTTCCAAGCAAGATCCTTTTTATTTCTGTTTCGATAAAAGTAAGTAACGATGAATTGTCCTCCATTGTTATTTGGGATTTCTGCCTCCGCTCGCAACATCATAACCACGTCACTACTATTGCAAGCTCCTGATTGGTTAACGCGGCGCAAATTTTCTCCAAAGTTCATATTTTTCAACTCGACGAATCGAGTCATTCGCGCCAAATCACGGCGCAAGTAGGTCTATCGTGTCTTTGCATTGACTTAATATGTAAATCACTCCCGCTTAACGCTTCATTGGCATTTGGTCTGAACACACAGTTAGGAGTACGTATTCATCAAAAACTTTGTTGAATGCCATTATACGATAAACAATTAAATAATAAAAAGATTTAAACGTTTAATTTACAGTATACTAATACGTTTTTATGTGGTAACACTTAAAATGTAAGAAAGTAAAGTGCAGCGCTGAGGGTAATGATTATGCAAATATTGATTTAAATCTAGAAGATTCCCCTTTGTTAATGTGTGTCTAAGTGAAAATGCAGATTGTGAGAGAGAGGTAGAGGTTATGTGTGTGAGGACGTGTCAAATGAAACACCTGCAGAGTAGTCTTAATGTGTGTGAAAGTGTACGGCAGCGTGGAGAATGCACCCATTTACCACAGTCGTGTCTGTGAGAAAGGTTGTGGGAATGTTCTGGGAAAAGGATTGCAGGTGTCGGCGTGTTACAGGGTTTTCAAATATCACACTACTATCACACTTACACCTCGTAGACAAAAAATTTGAAATAATTTATTATCAATTTTGCCCTGTTGTTTGTGAAAAAGGGAAAAGAATTAGTGGGTGAAGGTTAGCGAGGGAGAGAGAGAGGGAGAGAGAGAGAGAGAGAGAGAGAGGGAGAGAGAGAGAGAGGAGACAATGATGAGAATTAACAGTGACAGATTGCCAGCTTTCTTAAATGAGAACGCATTAATTGGATGTTAGCAGGATGTGACATCTGAAGTGACATGCTGTGTGAGCAGGAAAGTAAATATTAATACAGTATCTCTACGGTTTTTATTAGCGTAGCATTTCATTTCTTTCCCTGTTTTAGCATCTTTTATACAGGGCAGGGCGTAAAATGTTGGCCAGACAGTGTAGTTTCTTTTTATGTGAGATTTCCATTGTCCTCGTCTTGTCGCGTCTCGTGCCTGGTTACCATAGTCACTAGATTTAATCTAACAAAGCATCAACGCTTCACAAAGAAAAGCACAATTGGAGGCTGTGTGGTTAATCAGACTGCTTTGCCCTCTCACAATAAGTGAAGACTTGTGCTGATTTGTTGCGGAAGAGACTGAATCCAAACCCTCTTATGAAACAGAGCTGTAAATCTGCGGTGGACGGCACACCTCTCCGTTTCTAGGTGGTAGAGACTGGACTCTGACCTCATCTACTGGTGCTAAATCACATGATCATAGACGTCACTTTACACTCCCGTGAAATCTCTCAAAAATATGTCCGAGCCACATTTCAGCCCAATAAAAAAACATATTTTCCATTTATTCCATTTTTTATGTTTAAGTGTATTTATTTTGTATTTGCAATTTAATAACAAATAAGCACATTCTTATTATTCTCAATGGAGATTCTTATTGAAAGACTATAATAAAATCAAATAAAAAAATACCTCTCTTAAAATTAAAATTGATACAACAAATGCAATCAAGCTTTTTCCTTTTAAATCTTTTTGTGTATTACCTTTTTATTGTCATTAAAATAATATAAAAATTATTTTTAATTTTGATTTGGGTTGAAACATTACCTAGAAATCTCATGTACCATTCCCTCCTCCACTACTAGGTTTATTGACTGTGTATGTTTTCATGATTTATGTGAGTCTCTGTTGTTTAGTATGCGAGAAGCAACACCCATATGAAGGCTGGCACTCTGCGTTCCTATAGACACTGACTGGTGCGAAAAGATAGAGAGAGAATGGGAATGAGAATAAAAGCCCAAAATAATCTCATTAGTTTAGTGTTATGAGTGAAGACCACAAATCATCTGTTACTGGTGTCATGCAGGGAATAATGAAAGCTATCTGAACGTCCACAAGATGCTCCTATGAGCATCTTGAGTGTTTTAGTAGAAGCGAGAAAATCTGACCTTTGTGTCATTCATTTGCTTATTTGATTAATGAAGTAATTACATTTTGCATAATCAATTTATTTTCATTGACATTTTTCAAAGTCCTACATTTATTTAAAAAATCCTATATTTTCATTTCAAAATCCTATATTTATTTCTAGCAGATTTTAGATCTCTGTCCATATCATAGTGCATAGACCGACATCAAACAAACCATATTCTAAAATCATTCACGAACCGCAAATAAAAACAAATCTGAGGATCCGTCTGTCTGAAATTCCAAATCCCTGAATAGCTCTTCTCAATGTGTTGAATCTGAGTGTTGTGCTTGGTATTATGTCTCAGGCATTGAACAAATACGGGGCCTGTTACTTGTTTTCATTTCCCATGCTCACGAGGTTGACACAATCCTCGAAGTGCAAGACAGAAGGTAAACAGGAGGACAAAAGGACAACCCCTGTTCCCACGATGACCTTTCGGGACCCCAGATTTGTTGTAGTAGTGTCTGTTGTGTTATCCCGTTGTAAAGGCACCGTCTTTAGCCTCCACAGTCTCTGTGAGCTAACTCATCTCACAATATGCCCAGAGCAAATCTAAAATGGGTCATTAATTCAAACAGACCCATGCAATTATCTTACCCTCGCTCTCTTTTTCTCTCTCTTAGGTGGTTGTTCCCACACGTGTTGGCCAGGTATATGTGTACGACACAGGGAAGAATGAACAGGATGAATATGACGTCCCCAGACACCTCCCATCCACCCAAGACATCTATGATGTGCCACCTATCCGCACTCAATACAACCAGCAGGTAAACCTTAGATATTTCTTTCTTTCCTACAAACTCTTGTTGGCTCTATGGTTGCATGCCTATTTTTAGATGAGGTCATGCATTACTCGCAGTGGAAGTAGATATTTAAATGTCTGGAGGCATTTCAAAAAGAAGGTCAGCACTGCGTGCGTGTGAAGCAGAATTTACCAAGACCGCTGTGTGAGCACGCATGCGTGTGCATTGTGTGTATATGAGAGAGAATGTACTGTCAGCGAGATCAGTCGTTCAATGCAGCACACTGCAGTACACGCACACACACCCGAGGCAGCGAGAGACAAAGCCTGCCTTACAGCAAAGGCCACGCATACCCAGACCTCACAGTTCCAATGCACACATGCAGCCTGCAGCGCAGCCGTACAAAGCAAAAACGCAATAAAACGAGAGTAACACGGATGACAGCACAGATCTCGACAAGTTCATAAAAGAGATAGGAAACACAGCTTTAAATGACTGAAGTAGACAGAGCGGTAGGGATGAGCGGAGGCACAGCATTAATCTTACAGTAGCTGAAGCACAACAGTGTGTCCAACAGAACTAATGCAGCATGGGACTAAAGTGAAACTCTACACACAAACACACACATTTTTCAGTGCTGTCACCTCAAAATCACTCCAAATATTCATCGTAACAAATCCCCTCTTCGCGAAAGAAAGACACGCTCCAATTTAATCAAACAGAGCTGAAACACAGCCTAGTGGATGTTCAATGGAGGGTTTTGGTATTCATGGTATCTTCTGATTTTCTAGCAGACTGCGGGCTCTCCTGAGGGCATACACAACAGATTGAGAGCCATTGTTTGGGCAGCATTATAAATGCTAATGTCTGTTTGTGTTAGGATGTGTGTTTGTGCTTCGTGCAGCGATGACGAAAGTTTGGGATCATAGAAAGACTGAGATGAAGAGCAAGATGTCTACAAATGTAGACATGGTTCTTTAGTATTTCTGTTATAAATGACAATATTTATTGCTGGAAGCCGGTGTTTATGTCGTCATGAGGTTTTTGTGGTAATCATTGGTTTTTGCTAACTGTCTCACACTTTTAGGTTACTGTAATCTCTATTCATGTGTTTCCTTTCAGAGGTGCGGGTTAGAAACATTGATGCATGCAGGGGTTTCGCTTGAACTTCTCAATAGCGTTTTTTGTCAGTTAAACCCTGTCTTGTATCACATACGAGCACAGCCTAGTTTAGAAACCACTGGCTTAAAGGGACAGTTCACCAAAAAATACAATTTATCATCATTTATTCACCCTGTTTTAATTTTAAACCCGTATTTCTTTCTTCTGCAAAACACAAAAGAAGATATTTGGAAGAATGTCAGTAACCGAACAACCCCAGGCAGCCATTTACTAGCATTTTTTTTGTGTCCGTAAAATAGATGTGAATAGGTACCGTCGTTGTTCGGTTACCAACATTCTTCAAAATGTCTTCTTCGTTCTGCTGACGAAAGAAAGTCATACAAGTTTCGAAAAGACAAGAAGGTAAGTAAATGATGACAGAAGTTTCATTTTTAGGTGAACATTCCCTTTAAACTATAAATGGGAAAGAGCTGTTACTACATACAAACTGTAATTTTAAATGTACACGTCCTTACCCTGTTGAAAAGACCAGCATATGCTGGTTAGGTAGGTTTGAAGCATGGTAGCTGGTTTGTGCAGGTTTAAGATGCTCCTGAGAGGGATTAGGACCAGTTTTAACCAGCTCAGGACCATCTTGAACCAGCACATGACCAGCTAAGGACCAGCACAAACCAGCCAAGGACCAGCACATGACCAGTTTAAACCAGCACTAACCAGCTACCATGCTTCAAAACCTACCTAACCTGCATTTGCTGTTTTTTTCAACAGGGTAAACATATGTGACAGCTAGTTTCTCTCAGATACTTTAGGTTTAGACTTGTCGGTTTAATTTGCATTTTCTCATTCTGCAGTAGTGGAAAAAGTAGCGGTTTTACGGCTAGGGTTGTAAAACATTTATACGGTTTTAATCCTTTGCTAATATCCAAGCTTACAGAGCTGTGGCGCTTTTTGTGAGTGGCATGGGTACGTGTGTGTGATATTCTTGTAAATTGTCACAGGTTTATTAGAGCACTTAGACAGGAAGCAACACATTATTTTCAGCATGTTATGAAACTAAAAAACTATTGTTTGTTTTAGCTATTGTTTGTTGAGTTACATAGATATACTGTACATCACACCTTGGATAAAATTATAGTAAGAAATTAGTTCAATCTTACAAATGCAAAAAAATACCTACACTAAACCTTCTCTACAATGACGTATATTTAGCACCTAAACACAGAGCCATCGGACAGGTAGCAGAGAGAAGAAATGAAGAAATGAGAGGTTAAGGTAGAGGTCAACATCTCGGCATCCCTGCTGATCTTCTCCAGCTGTTCCCGTCTTGGGTCATGCACCTGTAATCTCTCCAGATCATGCCTCTGTGTGTTTGTGTGTGTGTGTGTGTGTGTTTGTGTGTGTGTGTACGTGTGGTTATTTTGTTCTCGCTTGCACCGGTTTAGCTGCAGGCCTTTTGGATATTTATATCAGTTGTCAGAGGTTTATCAGATCAGCGGGACGGAAGTCACACTTCATTTCTGCCACATTCTGAAACTGAAGTGATGCATGCATAGCTCTGTGCGTTCGTGTTTGTACGTCCGTGCGTGTCTGTGTGCGACAGGATGTGAGGCTCTGAGTGGTTGTTGCAGTTTGTCCCGAAGCATGAGTAGGAGTGTTCCATCTGAACCCCATTCATCCCACACTCCAACATCCTCAATAATGGCTCTGTTCTGCTTGAACATGCTCATACACAAGGGGTGGAGCAGGAGGGAGAAAGAGAAAAATATGTAGAAGGTAGAGAAGAATTAAAGGCCCTCGGGTGCAAAATAAATGAAAGTGAGGTACAGACGCACATAATTGACACCATGTTAAATTGCATTTAACAAAAATTTCAATCCAGATTTCATTAGCTCCATCAGTGCCAAGAATTTCTGATGTCTATTTTTTCAAATACAGTTTAGATGTGTCAGTCATTTGTGTAACTGTGTTGTCCAGTCAAATACATTCTGTCAAATGTTTCTGTTATTGATCTGACCCTACTTTCCATCTCTGGGCCGCAGGTGTACGATACTCCCCCCATGGCTATGAAAGGCCCACCTAGCAGAGATGGACAGGAGATCTATGATACACCACCTAGTGTGGACAAGATTCAGCTGCACTACCAACAAACGGTAACAATTTGCCTCAATACAAGACTGACACAAATCAATTACAATGCAGTTAGAGAAATCTGTACCAAAACATTACAAAGACAAAGATCATTTCTGATCGGCTTTGAGAGGAGAGCTGCTCTCTTGACAGGAACATTTTATGAATGATATTGAAAAAAATGATCTACTAGATGTAATGAAAGTAGTAAGTTATGAATGTACATGGCTCATTTTTATTAAATTCATTGTTCCTCTTTCCAGGTATATGACATTCCCCCATCTGTCAGCAAAGATGTTCCAGATGGTCCAATCAGAGAGGAAACATACGATGTTCCTCCTCACTTCGCTAAGATGAATCAGAACCAGGCCTATCTGTCTCAGATCCCCGGAGGTCCTGAGCCTCCCATACCAGAAGACGTTTATGATGTCCCTCCTCCTCAGCTAACAGGAAAACGCCAGCAGCAAGGTCAGGAGATCTATGACATCCCCGCCAGTCTTCGCAAGGGCAGCCCACAGGACCACCACCCCGGAGATGTGTACGATTTCCCCCGCGAACGCCCAACGGGTGAAGAATCGAATGACTACGTGTACGATGTGCCTCCACAGGTGGTGCGTGATGCTGCGGCCACCGAGGAGCTTACGGTGAGCTTTAAGCGGCTCTCTGCGTCCAGCACGGGAAGCACTCGCAGTAACCATTCGACATCTTCTTTGGACATGGTGCCGGTGAGGGACTCTTCTGGACCCGGCCGCCTGCTGCTTCTCGATCTGGACCAGGCCATGGAGCGGTTGTCCCGTCTACAGCAGGGTGTGGAGAGCTCGGTGTCTGTCCTCATGTCCTTCATCAGCGGGAACTGGCGTAGCTCTACTCAGATGGAGTCCAACCTCCCCACCATCAGACAGGCTGTGGAACGCATTCGAGTGGCCGTCAGGGACCTCCTGGAGTTCTCCAGGGGTGCCGTGGCCAATGCCACCCAGGCCACCGACCGCACGCTACAGACCAAGCTAGGGAAGCAGCTGCAGAAGATGGAGGAGACCTTCCAAGGTCTGGTGAAGTACACGCAGGCGCTAGACTCCCTAGGGTGGTCCCCAGCAGCCCTCATGGCACCCCCTGCAGGCTCAGGTGGGGACGATTTAGATCGTTTGGTGATTTGTGCCCGTGGCGTGCCAGATGACACCAAGCAGTTGGCGTCATTCCTCCATGGCAACGCTTCTTTGCTCTTCAAACGGACAAATAAGCAGCAGCAGCTGCCGTTGCCGCCTGTACCGCATACGGGTGACATGATGGGTCAGCTGACCAACAACAATAACATCTCAGCCTATCAGTCAGGCACACCCGAACGGGCTAACATCCAGTCACGGCCGCTACCCTCCCCTCCGAAATTCACGGCTGAGGAAGGGACTCCAGACAGGCCATATGAGACGACAGAGGAGGGATGGATGGAGGACTATGACTATGTGCATTTACAGGTAAAGGACACACTTTTATAATTTGTTATCTTATATTTCAATAAAGTCATTAAGAGTAACTTGTATTTGTAATTCTATAAATAATTATAAATAATTGAATTGTTACTTTTAATATTATTATACTATTACATTACATTTTAATTTAATTTGTTTAATAAAAAGTAAAAGTAATATATAATTTGAAATTTTCATTTAAATTATTTGAGAAGAAATATATATATATATATTTTTCTGCAAATGTTATCAGTTTAAAGCCAGTTTCAACCATTCATGCACTTTTGCATTCAGTTTATTTTACTTATTTTTTTGCATTTAAAATATATATTCTTCAATGCATTTTGTTACATGCAACATTTTCGTGATGGATTTAGTAAAAAAAGTAAATTTTATTAGGCAGGAAAAGGCACAAGGCAAAAACATAAAAAATATATATTTAAAGCTTTTAACCAATTCCACTAGTTTTTGCAGAATGTTTACTCATTAATTTATGCACCTCCATGATTAACACAGCATTTAACCACATGTTAAATCATTACAAAAATCTCATTTGTTGAGCATTCACAACACTCACAAACCCCCTCTGTCTGTATACATGTGTTTAATCTGTTTCCATTTTAGAAGGTGACAACAAGAACCAGGTGTTTCTTCTCAAACATTAGTGTGATCAATGGTCTCTATGCTCTCCCTATTAGGACTCAGTCTGTAATCCCTACTGTGTCGAGCTGTAGGCTTTTTCATCAGTCACTCAGATTGCATGTGCAGACTTGCTTTCCTTTAAAGCCCACATACATCTTACTTTGACACCAGCTGTTGCACATCTATACTGTGTGGTACTGTCAAAACTTCCACTTAAAGAGCTCAACTCAGATAAATTCGGCTCAGTCCCTCAGATATTTCTTAATCTTCTCCACATCTGAAAATGAGTTTTTCACTGTGACATTATACTGCTCCCTAGTGGACTAATTGGTAACATGCACAATATGCAGTGCACTATGGTTTTGGGGAACATAAAGCCTGATGGCGAACAAAAGAATATTACAAACTGATGATGTATATCAATTATATGAACAAATACTACACACATACATGTAGCAGCACCACAATATGAACCTTCATATAAATATGGATATAAACCTTGTAAATTATTTATACATTAAAGACTGCTTTCACTTTGTATTTTAGGGTAAAGAAGAGTTTGAAAAGAACCAGAGACATCTGTTGGAAAAGGGGAGCATCAAGCAAAATAAAATAGTGCTGGAACAGCAACAGGTATATTACATTGTAGAATAGAAATGTACTTGTTTTATGAGAAAGAAATCTATCTTTTGGTCATTACAATCACATAGTGGTCAAATTGTAGATAATTTGTTTTTATTAAAAACAAATGAAAGGTGCATTCAACATTTTGTATTCATGTTAGAGTATAAACTTTGAGAAGCTTTGAGAATTTGAAGCAGCTTGACATGAAACTTCACACAGCACAAAGTTTATAAAGACATGGATAATGATTTCATAACAAAAAGTTCATTTGTAATTCTGAGGGGTCATTAAAATCTCATTTTGTGGAAATTTGCCATCCATACATTACTTTCAGCTACTACTGTACATTGTATGATTATAGCTATACACTTTATTTGACTTTTAGTAAATGCAATTTTTAATATATTGTTTTCCTGTCCTACAACAGTTAAAGCAGTTTGAAAGACTAGAGCAGGAGGTCTCCCAACCAATCAACAACGACATCTCAGGCTGGACCCCGCCCTCTCAATACCCACAGACGCCGCGCAGTAAGCTGTGTATGGGCGACCGGCAGCTTTTGCTCTTTTACATGGAGCAGTGCGAGGCAAACATCACCACGCTCACCAACGCCATCGACGCTTTCTACTCCTCCGTCAACAACAACCAGCCCCCCAAGATATTCGTCGCCCACAGCAAGTTCGTCATCCTCAGCGCTCACAAGCTTGTTTTCATAGGAGATACGCTCTCCAGGCAAGCCAAGTCTCCTGACGTGCGCACCAGGGTGGCCCAGCACAGCAACACGCTCTGTGACAAGCTCAAAGACATTGTGGTGAGCACCAAAACCGCAGCCCTGCAGTATCCCTCGCCGGGTGCTGCCAGAGACATGACAGAGAGGGTGCGGGAGCTCGCAGGATGCACCCAACAGTTTCGCATGGCACTTAGTCAGCTACTGGCTATGTGAGTTCAGGGGTGAATGGACTCGGGGACAGTATATGTACAGAGCCTCTTTAAGACTCTTTGGAGAAACGTACCCTGCTTTTTCTTAACAAAAAGGACAAAAATGATGAATGGGCAGAGCCATCGGTTGTAAATGAATCATTGTACATATTTAAGTTTTGATGTCGGGGATACTGTAATGCAGATGGTGGAGGAATTTTTTGAACAGATGAGGAGAGTGAGAAGGAAAATATCTAAAATAGTAGTTTTAAGACATTATGCTTTATCATAGCTATACTGTAATTATTGCTCTGATTGTTATAAATGTCATCACTATTATGAGATGTTGACTAAAGGTGTTTAAACATTTTCAGGTGTATGTAGAAATACAACCATTTACAAAACAAGGCTTTTTCTTGAATCATGCCTGCTGGAAGAAAAAAAGGCGCAGATGTGTATCCACTTGCTGTTACTGTTTTTAAAGAGACTGTGATAGTGTCAACGCCGAGCATGCTGGGAGTGAGCTGACTGGCAGACAGAAAAGACATTCTTCATATTTCATTGGAGATTTGAACCCAAACTTTCCAGTGCAAAGTCATTGACGTCTATGGATAACTAATAATTCAAATCCATTTTTGAAAAAATCGTTTTGTTTTAAAAAGCTCATGATAAAGTGTCAGTTCCCTTTATTTTTATAAGGTCTATCAGTGGATAGATAGTTCCTATTCCTCCCACGTTCCCTTTGGCATGTCCTACACTATTTCGTTGTTTTATACTCAGTTGTGGGCGGTCCTTCAACTTAAAGCCGATAGCGCGGATACCTGCTGGACAGGTGCATTGTGGCAACAAGGTCCTTGGTTTCACTGATATCCTCTCAATTTATTGTACAGTTTCTCATCAGTGTGTTCGAGAAGTATTTGCTTTCCTTCTTTAGAAACGCTTACTTTCTTTATTCATACAGAGGCTTTCAGTGCACACATTTGAAATAAACCTAAAACCAGCTTGTCTTAACTCCTCCTCCATTGCCCTACATTGACCCAGTGACTATGAGTCACTCATCTGTTTAAAGAGTCCACTACAAACCTGAACCATCCGTTTCAAACTATCTCATCCTGTCTTCTAGCTCCCTGTTGGTCGTATTTTAAAATTAAGAATATGTGAGACAGTGTAGTTTAATGATACTTATTAAACTTTTTAAGTACTACAACATGTTGTTGTGCGTATACTCAAAATCCTTATCCGGTTTAAGAAAAAAGCATTTATGCCAAACAGTGACCTGATATATGTTGTACTGTTATTCTGTTCTCAAATCTGTGTTCAAGGATTTGAATGATATCTGGAAATATATGTTTAATATATTTTCATTAAAAAAAAAAATGCAGTCCAACTTGCTATTAATTAAGTTTGTCCTCCCAGAGAATCTTCATATGTCAGTAACACAACAATATTAAGTTTCCTCCCATCAAAACACATTTTTATCATCAGATGTTTGTTCCCTGGACATCAAACTCACAATCTTTCTGATGTTAAGGCAATGCTTTGCCATTTGAGCTAACCACACGTTGTGGTTTCAACACAAGATATGCAGTTGCTGAGCCAGTTGAAGACTTTTATCTAATCTGCAAAAAAAAGGTAAATATTTTCAATGTAAATTTAAGTGCTCTTCAGCAATTAAATACATATCTCAACTATCATTCCTGACTTTCTGGCTTAAAATGTTGTCAACGGTAGACTACTAGTTACAATAAATCCCCTGCATATTTTACTTTCATTGTTTTAAAAAAAGTGCAAAAACATTATTGCCAAACACCATACATTAACATGCTACGAATTAATAAACAACACACAGATATCTCACCCATAACAATTTATTATAAAAAAACATGGTCAAATATAGACGGATTAAAAAACAAAGTCATTGGAACATTTTTTCGAAAGACTAACTAATTTAATCCACTGACAAATTAAACATAATACGAGTAGTTACTAAATGAAAACGTCTAATAAAGCACAGACTTGACATGCATCTATCCAGATGAAAAAAAATGACGCACACATTTCAATGTGATTTAGAGCAATGACTGAAATCAGGACAGGAAAGTGAGAGACTGGACCTCCTCATCACTTCATCCATCACTCCTCTGATTCTCATCAGGCTGCACTCACAGAGACAGCCCATGGTCATGATGACATAACCTAATGCCTCTCAATTGTAGATGAAGTTAAATCTATGAGGGGGAAAAGAGTAGATTAGCCAAAAAATGCATGTAACTATTTATTTGCAGGAACAAAACAGATGAATAGTAGGACTACACCTAAAATCTCCTACATGGTTTTCAGGTGATTTCTGCCAAAGCAACACCAATTGCAGAGATTACTAGTCTGCTTTCATTCCCACAGAAATGTGTTTTTGCATTTTGTAAAATACAGTTAAAATGGTTCTTTTTTTGTTTCATTGGACAGTATATTGAAGTAAAGCAAACAAAGTTCATTTACTGCAACACAAAATTTCAAAACATACTTTCATATTTGCCAAATATGCTGAATTTAAAATATTCAGTAAGCTAAAGTAATATCACACCTGCTCAGTAATTGTGGAAGACTGGATATAATAGGACCATAACCAGGAGCATTGTCATAAAGCTCAAACAATGGAGCGGCCACCAGCTTGTAGTTCTTTGGCACAGCAAACAAGGCTAAAAACATACAACACAAGAGTTAAGCTGTATGATACATTTGACTAAAAGACATTAGGGAAACAAACTACATTTCATCATACCTTTCTCCTGCAGCTGTACTAGAAAAAGCTTCTTATGTTCCTTAGGCTTAGTAATGTGTGCTGGAATGTAGGGATACTGTGGAAGGGAACAGAACATTTTTTTATCATAAAAATAATCATTATTTTCATTCCAGTAATTCAACTGTAATAATAATAAATCAAAAAATGTCAGCTTTATTCTGTAATACTTAAAAGTGACAAAGTCAATAACACAATATAGTTCTGATATGAAAAGATGGCGTGCCTGAGGTGGTTCGAAGTTTGGTCTCCACCAGTTACCAATACAGTCATCAATGACCCAGTCCTGTTTTACTCCATCTTGTCGACCCAAAATCTGAAAACAATTATAGATTTATGCTGTAATTTCACGTTCCTATACTGGGTTTTATTTGAACACACAGCGCAATTATTTTAAAATAAGCAATTTCCTTAAACTGCCCTCTGAAGTACATTTATAAGGAAAATACCTCTGTCATAAGCCGCTTTAACCCTTCCACCTCATCTTCTCCAGGGTTCAACTCACCACCCGGACTGTAACACAACACAACACATATAAACTGTGAACCCACTGGCAAATGTCATCACACAAAATCACCGGGGGGGGGGGGGGGGGGGGGGGGGGGGGGATAAACGCATACAGTTTGAAGAAGGTAGTTCCAAGTTGCAGAAGCAGCACGTGAGGCAGTCTGTGCTCGTGCACGATCAGAACTCCTTCCACAGTCCGCCGCATCCCGATCTTCTCAAACTCCTCCCGCATCCGCTGAAAGCGTGCGGATACCGAGCTGTCCTTCTCATACAGCGGCTCCTTAGTGCCGAACGTGTAGTTCGTCAAAGGATATCTGTAAAATGACACGATGTTTAGGAGAAGTTTATTCAACCACGAGGAAATAGAGTTATTAGTGAGTTGTTAAATACACAAAGGCGCATAGAATACAGAGCTAATAATAATCGGTATCTGGCTATTGAGAATCAGTAGCGTGGCATCGATGTAAAAAGTGTGTTGTTGAGGGGCCAATATTGCACGGGCTCTTAAATAAGAACCCGTAACACGTTTGCACTGTAGAATAAATATATTTTATCAATGCTGTTTTCAAAAATGTTTCAGTAACGTTACATTTAGCTGACTAGCTATCAGATAGAAAAGCAGCGTAACATACTTAGCTAACTAACGTTACTTCATATTAACGTTGCATCAGGACGCAGATTTATTGCACTAATTATAAGCGTTATTTATTACATAACTTACATTCAGGAAAACACGAAATGAATTCCTGTGAAACTTTATATTAAAAATACTCACAAGTTGATGGTTCGCTCCAGGGTGAGCGGTTTAGCCGGCTGGCTAATGTATTTGTTTCCGAACTGATTTACACCGCGGGGCCAACCGGTAGTTGACCGATTAGGAGGTACAACGGACATCGTATGACGGATAATGCAGCCGCTTGCGATATCGTTTAAGTCAATGCACGACTCACTTTATCACACTTGTTACAATAATAGTCGTTTTGAATGGCAGGGCTTTAGCAATCGATGTTACCAAAACACGGCGCTCTACTGTGAAAGTACATCCGGGACATCAGGGATACTTCCGGTTTACGGCCTTCCGTGTTGCTTTACGGCAGTGGTTCTCAACTCTGATCCATTTTCCTGCAGAGTTTAGCTCCAACTCTGATTAAACGCCTGATGAGGCTTATCAGCGACTTCAGGAACGGAGGCGTTCAACTTAATGTTGGACTGCGCAGATTGTTTGGTATATCGCATTAAAGTACCGCGAGAGCGATTCAAATGCGTAACGAGCAACCTGCACTTGAATCGCTCTCGCGGTACTTAAATGTCATACGCTGATAGATTTGCGCAGCGCCGCATTAAATTGAACGCATCTATTCCTAAAGACGCTGGTTCGCTTGTTCAAGTGTTTTATATCAGAGTTGCGGCTAAACACGGCAGGAATGTGGATCCCTCGGGCCAGAGTTGAGAACCACTTTTTACGTCATCGTTAAACCGAAGCTGTGAATGGGGAAAATCAATAAAACCGTCGGGTTGTTCAGACAACTGGAACGTACAATGCACGTAGTGTGCGTGTTTGTATAATATAGAAAATAATTGAGTTTTTATAATTTCCTGTGGACTTCTGGCCAGTAGAATTGTTAGATTTACCAAAGTAAAGTTTTATAAAGGTGGTCAATTCCTTTAAAAACATGTATAGAATATGACAAAATCAATTTCTGCATACGTTATCATTCGATAATGATGTGCATCTACCTTTAATATAATGTTGTCTGTAAAAATAAAAATGAGATTTTTGCATGCTTTAAAAAAAACTTTATTTTTATTAACATTCACTGCTACTGTTGAGAGTCAGTAACAGACTACAGCCAGAATTAAATCCCAGTACTATTTCTTACAGTAGGCTTGTATACTTAAGAGGGTAATGTACATTCATTTATCACCAGTGCAAGTAATCATTTAATGGAAAAAACTAAACAACTCTGTGAAAAAGCACCCTTCTCACAATAAACCATTTAATTATTGCTCCATGTTGGGGAATAGTGAAAAAGGAGAACATAAAATAACACTGAATAGAGCCCATTTCTAATACAGATATCACCCTTAGTGCAATGTATTCCATCTTAATCATAATTCTCAGTCATCATTCATACAAATCAATGCCAAAAAATCAATGCTTTCTTGGAAATCATACAAATGCAACAATATTGCACTTTAAATGTAAAACATTTGTAAGAGATCTAGGGTATTTTGCTTTGCTACATGGCTGCCCTGTATTAACAAAGCCCATTCAGTCCTAGTAGTTTTATTGTATGTTGTGTGTTAATTTGCCCTCATTACATATATGAGGTTTGGCAGGAAGAATAAACGTAAATGTTTACGCTGTTATTGTCATATATTCCTCTTTTGTTGATAGTGTGGGTTTAAAAACAGTCAACTGAAATGTCAAATTTGAATACAATAAATAAAAATATTGAAAAATATAAATATCACATAACAATAGTGCTCAGCTCAAAGGCATTCAGTGTCTCCTTTATCAGCTAGCCAACCAGTACTACATCTGTATAAAATGTGGGCAAATATCACACAGTTTACGATTTAGTGTATCAAAGACAACTGTAAATTCAGTAAGGCTAGCTGATCAACTAAATAAAAGATTAGAAACAAAGATACTTAATGCTATTCAGATACAGTATAAACCGATCAAATAAAGACACTAAAATGTGCAAAAAGTATCATTTTCGTTTTCTAACCCCTAGACCTCTCACATTAATACATGCATAATATGGTTGAACCAGTCTATATTAAAATACAAGGACTGTTATAATAGTAATTTGAACTAAATGTCTTAATATTAACGATTAAATATGAGGGGGGAAAGGAAATCACAGCTCCACAAAGCAGAAACTCCAACACACAGACTAAAGTGCATTTAAACCTGGGCCGCAATGATGTGCATCCTATTGCATACAGTTCACCTGCATTTAGTTTGGAAAAAATGCTTTATATTCCTAGGTTTTCAAAACAATCTTGATGTAGGCCACACTTCTTGTATGTGGTATGGTAAATACCCCTATTGCCATGGAATGTATTGCTCCAGATGCACCTTACTTTTGGCCCATTATGCAAGTAATGATCTTCAAAAAGGCTGGTGTCACCTCCCCGTCTACTATCCAGAATACAGAGTCTTCCCTTCTTATATTTTGAATACATTTGCAAACCAAGTGCAATGCTTTCATTTGGCTCCCCCTTAAAGAGACACAATAAATGAAAACTATAGATTGATCAATATTTGGATAAAAGATACTTGTTTAATCCAGCTGATGACATTAGATACCTGATTATTTCTCAGAAGGGATCTTTGCTGGCTGTGGTATCAAAGACTCACTGTTCTTCATAGCCTGCAGTCGTGTAGGGCTCGGCTTCTTGCCCCTGAAACATGTACTGGGACACAGCGGCAGGGATAAGGGCATTAGCCAGCTCCTGTACAATCAGAAATACACAGTTTATAAAAGTTTCCATACAATGATCATGCAAGAATAGCTATGTTGTTTTCTTTCATTCATTGCCTGTTAAATCATGCATTTATCTACTATAGCTATGTACAGTAATTGAAGTAATGTAAGAAAACTCACAGATTTCAGGTTTGGATCCATTTCTGTAAAATTCCACTCATTTAAAGGCAGAGCAAATGTGAAGGGCTACAAAATGTAATTGGTTATTCAGATTCATTCAAATGAATAATCAAATGAGGTTCTATGTTTGCATCCTCGCGTTCACTCTCTCATACTTACATCCATTTGTGCGACATTGGGATCCATGCTCTGCTGGTGACTCCCCAAAAGCAGCTGTAAATTCTCCAGATTCACGTCGACATTATCCACACCATCAGGCATTTCTGGTCTTTAACATACCGTAGATGTACAGTACAATGTGAAAATTGAATCACATTGAATTAAGTTCAGACCCATATGTACATACATCATATACTTGTTCCTAGATATGCCCTAGACCCCTTTTTAATGAAAGTCTGGGTCTGGTCAGTTCTTAAACGTATTTTAAGTATTCAGGTATTATTATAGAATTATATTTCAGGTATAGCTGTAAATAATTTATGGTTTAAGGCAAAACAGAAAAGTAACTTCAAGTATGTTTACCATCAACTTTATTTTACTCATGAATTAAAAACCCATTTAAATGTAATTTGGAGCATCTAGCCGTGATTTTTTGAACTGCAACTAATGGCTCACTCCACCCCTCCTTTTTCAAAGCACTCTGGCGGATGAAACAGCACTAAGATGTTGTCCCGTTTTCGCTTCTTTGCCAAAGGAGATAACGTATGTTCAAAACACGCTCTGTAGAGCAGTTTGTCTTTTTAGGACTACTAGTAACAACATGGCGAATTCCATTTAAGGGGACCTGCGGTGTATGTAGATAGAAAAAGCTCATTCGACGGTAATAAAAACATAAAGCTTCATTATTATACAGCTCTGAAGACAGTTATGTATATTATATTGAGTATCTGTCAATAGATCATCCAAAAAAATACACACTTGACCTCTTAGATGATCAAACCATTTGATTTTTTGTTGTTGTTGAGAAAATGGGAATTAGCCCTAAGGGTTGACTCATAATTATGACTCTAGAATCTCAGCAGTCTTAGATC